>NW_007742098.1:20821-22861 GCF_000696425.1 Galeopterus variegatus
TTGCTTATCCTGGTAGGGACATGTCTCATTTCTAGCTATTAGTTTAATACTAGACCTAATTTAAAAAAATGTATGTTATTCTCCCACCCATACTGTTTAATCTCTAACAGAAGGTAAATTGAGGGGGGTCCTCTACGCTGGAGGTCCATGGTTGCCTCCTCCATAGAACTACCCAGAGAGGGTGGGTAGATAGAGAATAAATTAACACCAAATGATGATTCATGTCCAGAACACTTGGGCAACTCTCCTTATTTATTAGAAATGAGCCCAGAGCACAGAAGATACTGATGGTAACTACATTTATTGAACATTTTCTATGCTCTAATTCTATGTTCTAGTTGTGCTAGAAACTGTGCCAAGTGCATTTTATACCTGTATATCTCATTTAATCTTCACAATAACATTATCATTCCCATTTTAGAGATGCAAAACCTGAGACTCAGAAATTCCGAGTAACTTGTCCAAGGCCACACTGCTGACAGGTACTACGGCTGGGACCTGCACCTGATTCTTAATTCGCTCTTTACCACTCACCAAGCTCTTGATTGCTATTAACCTGTACACATTTTGGTCTTAGCCACACTATTGGTTATGTCATCATGATGCTTCTGGTGTTTCTTATTTTGAGTTGTCATGTTTAAACCATTTATATAGGGTCTTAAGCATCTGAAAATATTAAAAGAATTCAGTTTTGGATAAGGCTCATAGCAGTGTTAAAGCTACAGGCCAAAAGAGCAGGTACTCCACAGAATTCCCTGTGAAATGCATATGTAATCCAAGGATAGCAAACGCTCATCACCCAAGATTCAATCCAAGTTGGCTAATACAGTCATAGAGAGGGTGACATTTGGCTTCAAAACTCCCAAGTCGACAATAAGAAATCCAATTGGCAAGACAATAACAGAGAGAGTATTCCAAAGAAAGATAGTCATTATGGAAAAGTCGAGTCCAAAGGCAACTGGGTTTGCCTTGAGTGGGAACAGCTAACATCTGGTCGTCTTTGTGAACAAATAGGGCTCCTGAAGTAGTGGAATCCTACCGCTCCAGGCACCATGACTGATGACCACTCTTTCTGCAAACCATTAGTTTCAATGGTTAGAGCAAGGGTTACTGTGGTAGAGAAGAATTCTGTGAGTTTTCATTATTGCTTGGGTGAAAGTTAACTGTATGTGCAAGGAACCCAATAGGAGTAAAAGATAAAGTAATGGTAATATATTGGGGATTTAGTTATTCTAAGATATTGAGGCAATTCAGTTCAACTCAGAAAACAATATTGAGTTTCTGGCTCAAATTATTTGGAGGATTCAAAGGGGAAATTCAACTAACAGCGCTTATACCTTTGGAGAGTTTGGGCACAAATAACTACACTGTCAAACCATTAACTAACGAAACAATTATTATATACATGAGCATAAGAATGTGGTTCCAACTGCTGAGTTCCACTAGATAAGAAATTAAAGTTATTGCATGTTTTCTTAATGGATTTATTACAACTATCATAAAAGAAATGTGGGTCAAAGGCAGGGAATGTTGTTGAAACAACATGCGCCTGCCACAGACAGGTATGTATTCATCAGAGTAGTAGTTGCCTCCAGGTATTTTCTCCAGGATCAATTAAACAGGAAAACTGCAGGAGCCCCACTGCAAATCCCGCCAATAGGAGAATAATTGTGCTGAGTGACAATGCTATAATATTATGTCACTGTCATTTACGTTTCAGGGTTTAGCTGTGGGAATTCTGCCAGACAGTACCATGACATTACCCTCACACTGAAGAGTTCACATCAGGATATATGTTGCAGCAAAGCTGAGTGTCAGTATTCTTAGATTTCTTTTTCTCTTTAAATTTAACGTAATATAAATTAAACATGTTTTATCTTTACCCACTTTAAAAAAATTCAACAGTTTTGATTATAATAACAATATTGCTTTCCCAATGCTTTATAAAATACAGAAAAACAAGAGAACAAGTTATCAATAGGCTATTAACGTTTAGGTATGTTTCTTTTTTTTTTTTTCCTTTTTTTTTTTTGTCTTTTT
>NW_007742099.1:0-464 GCF_000696425.1 Galeopterus variegatus
AGGGTAAAAAGCAGTTTGCACAACAGTATGTGCAGTAGGATTACATTTTCCTCCTTTTGCTTGTTTGGGTTTTCCATAACAAGCACGGATTGCTTTTGTAATAAGGAAGGAGTGGAAGATATGCTCTTCGGGGGGGAGGTGGATAACTCAGATGCTGATTCCAGGTGTGATTTGCCTCGTCGCCGGGTGGGAAGGTCACATTTTGCTGGCTCTATCCTTCCATGATTGTAGTGAGCCCCCTATGTATATGTGTATATGTGTCTGGCCCCCACTAGCGGCTGGTGAGCAAGCACAGATGTGGTCCCACCCTGGTGGGCACAGAGCCAAGCTGTGCAGACAGATGTTTGTCAGCACATGGACAACTGGAGGGATTACAAGCCAAACTGTTTGCTGGAGGAAAGAAGGATGGATCTTTGAAAGGGTTTATCATAGAACTTGATCTAGACTTTGGGGTCATGGAGGGC
>NW_007742099.1:6219-6556 GCF_000696425.1 Galeopterus variegatus
CAATACATTTTGTTTTCTTTATAAATCATCCAGTTTCAAGTATTTTGTTGTAAGCAACAGAAATGGACTAATACAGAGGGAGAGGCAGGGAGAACAGTCTATGCAAAGGCTCTGGGGCAGGAGGGAGCCCAGTGAATTTGAAGAACCGAAAATAGGGCCATGGTGGCTGGAGTGCAGAGAGGGGGTGGGCAAGAGCTCCAAGTGAGGCTGGAGAACCACCAGGGGCCAGGACATGTGGGCTTTGCATTAAAGATTTGGGTCTTGATCCAAAGAGCAAAGGGAAGCCATGAGTGTTTCAAACAAGGGGACCTCATGATCAGATGGACCCTTCTGGCTG
>NW_007742099.1:7212-9529 GCF_000696425.1 Galeopterus variegatus
AAGGGAAGCCATGAGTGTTTCAAACAAGGGGACCTCATGATCAGATGGACCCTTCTGGCTGTGGTGTGTTGAGCAGATTGGATGGGCCCCCCTGAGACTATACCAGGAGAGCAGACAGGATGCTTTTGTAAAAGTCTAGGCCAGCGATGATGGGCCTAGGCCTAGAGTAGGGGGTTGGAGAGGTGCTGAGGAGATAAAATGGGCAATGCCTGGTGATGGATTGGACAAGGGGGTGAGGCAGAGGGAGGTTTCCAGGATGCCCCTGGGTTTACGGCTCATGCAACAGGTGCAGCTGAGGTGGGGAAGACTGTTAGAGGATCAGGTGGGGGGAGATCACGAATTTGACTTGGACACATTGAGTTTGAGGTGCGTTTATGACGTCCAAGTGGAGATGTGGTACGAGCAGTTGGATGTGCCAACCTGTGGCTCAGAGAAGTCAGGCTAGAATAGGGGTTCTCGGCCCTGGCATTATTGTGGGTCATCCTGTGCATTGTAGGAAGTTTAGCAGCATCACTGGCGTCTCCATACTAGATGCCAGTAGCATCCCTCCCTAGTTGTGACAACTGAAAATGTCTGCTGATATTGCTGAATGTCCTCTGGGAGCAACGTATCCCCCATTGGAGATATCCTGGGCCAGAGGTATTCATCTGGGAGTCATCAGCATCTCCAGGTTGTGGATGAGATTACCTAGGGAGGGAGAACAGGAGGAAAGGAGAGAGTCTAGGACCAAGGGTTGGGTAGCGCCAGCATCTCATGGCCAGGGAAATGCCGATGGGCCATCAACAGAGACCGAGAAGGAGAGGTTCAGGAGACGGGAGGAGAACCAGAAGCCAAGTGGAGGGAGTGTTTCTGGAAGGAGAGTGAGGCCAACAGCGTCAAGCGCTGCTGAGAAGGAAGTCCACGTGTCCTGAGGCTGAACGACGCCCACCGGGTTTGGTGACACAGAGTGAGTGTGGCCTTTCGATGCTTTGGTGGAGCAGAGGGCCGAAAGCCGACGTGGCCTGAGCCGAAGAATGAGGAGGAGACAGGCAAGTGCAGACGGTGCGTGTACACAGCTTATCCAAGAACTTTCGCTGCGAGGGGAAATGGGAAGGTAGCCAGAGTCGGGGTGGGGGAGGGGTGGGAAAGACTTTTTTTTTTTTTAAAGATGACCGGTAAGGGGATCTTAACCCTTGACGTGGTGTTGTCAGCACCACGTTCTCCCAAGTGAGCGAACCGGCCATCCCTATATGGGATCCGAACCCATGACCTTGTCGTTATCAGCACCACAGTCTCCCGAGTGAGCCACGGGCCGGCCCTGGAAAGACTTTTTTTAAGATGAGAAAGACTTAAGCATTTTCGATGTCTCTGAGACAGATCTGATTGAGAAGGTGGGATGGAAGGTGCTGGAGAGAGAGGGGTAATGAGTGGAAGACAGGAAGGGAAGGGACCCAGAGGACTGGCCTGCAGCGGGGTGAGTGGCAGTGGGGGGGGAAGGAGGGAGGTGGGACAGATTGGCGTGTTTTGTCATCAGGTTGAGAGTCCCCCCTGAGAACGAGGGACGCCACGCAGGCTGTGTGTGTGGAAGGGGCTTTGGAGGTGTGGGGCGAACGGAGAAGTTCTGATTCCAGGTTGTGGAAAGCAGGAGAGAAGGCTTAGGGAGGCGATACAGTTAAGGAGCCTAGGAGAGGCGGGGAGACGTTGGCTGCTCTCGCTCTTCTTTCTCATTGTACTGGGTTCAAAATTGACTCTACCCTTTAGTTAAGTGACTTACCATCTCAGTGTCTCAGTTTCTGATCTGTGAAATGGGGCAATAACAGAACCTCCCTCATGACGTTGCTGTGAAGATTGAGTTGGATGAAGAGTGTTAAGTGCTTATGGCTTGTGGTAAGAGTGCAAAAAAGGGCAGCTGGTTGGCATGCCTGGGCCTGGGAGACTTGAGGTTTATAACGAACTGACCAGCAGGGGGCAGCAGATGTCCATCCAGAGAAGGACTTGGTGCAAGCCTTCAGGCTGTGATATTCGAAGAGCAAAGATGGGGGCTGGAGGGGACCGAGGCCAGCGTGGAATGCCAGTTGGGTGGGGAATAGGGCTGGGAGTCAGGCGGGCGGGTGCCCCCAGCTCGGGTGGGGTGGGGACCAACCAGGCCAAGGTCACGAGTGTCTGGGGATATGCGGGAACAGCTTTAGGGGCAGAGAGGAGCATCAGCCTCAGATGAGCCGGGAGGAAACACACGGATCAGTACTGGCTACCTCCCCAGGCCAAAGCAGAGCCAGCGGGGTGAGCAGCGACATTCTGGGCAGAAGGAGATGAGGTACCAGGTCTGGTTTAGGAATGA
>NW_007742099.1:10370-11130 GCF_000696425.1 Galeopterus variegatus
GCCTGGCTAGGTCTGGGATTACAATCTCGTGGCCCTGGCTGCCTGTGTGCACGGTGCTCCCACCGAGTATATACGTTCTCTACTAGGTTCTCTTTGTGCCTCTGAAGCTTGCCTATCCCACCTGGAAAGTGTCTGGGAATCACAAAGGTCTCACTTGTCAGGTCTAGAACAGGGTTGCCTGATCCCATGACCCCATTTTATGGAGGAAACCAATGCACGGGCCCTTGAGGTTAAGTCCTGTGGCAAAGCAAGGACTTGAACCCCAGATCCCAGAGTCCTTCCCCAGCTTGGCAGTGTTAAGCATGATAACCACGCTGTGGCCAGAGCACCTCTGCCTGACCAAGTAGCTGAGACGAGTGACATCACCAAGATGGGTCTTTTTCAGGACAAAAAAAATGTCATTAACTCTGTGAGATCTTTGTCAAGTTCGCCCCTCTGTCCGAGTGTCAAATTCTCAACTCTAAAGCCCCCCGCTCAGAGTAAAAGGGGGAAATTGTTTAACTCATTTTATGCAGTGGTATAATCTTACTTTTAAAACTGGGAAAAAAGGCAAGAAATAAAATTATGGTTTTACTTCACCCATGAA
Source organism: Galeopterus variegatus (assembly GCF_000696425.1). Lineage (NCBI taxonomy): Eukaryota > Metazoa > Chordata > Mammalia > Dermoptera > Cynocephalidae > Galeopterus > Galeopterus variegatus. Next base: position 10,957 of record NW_007742099.1, read on the forward strand.
TGCAAGATGAAAATCGTAAGTAAAATATTAGCTAACTGAATCCTATGTTTATTTTTTTAAAATCATGACCAAATGGGGTTTACCCCAGATAGGAAAGGAGAATTAACCATCAGAAAATTCATCCATTAAAATTTCCATCTTTATTAATAGACTAAAGGAGAAAAAAAATCATGG
>NW_007742099.1:13904-14441 GCF_000696425.1 Galeopterus variegatus
TTGGGAGCAAAATTCATGATAGTAACATATTGAATAAAATAGAAAACCATAAGTCCATACTGCAGTTTGATGAGAATGGACTATTTATACAACTTTAAAGAACCACTTCACAAAATACTTTTAATTCCAAGGGTGAAAGGAGTAACTTTACAGTGGCAAAACCTGGCAGATACCACCTCAATCAAGCGATCAAAGTAAATACCTTCATAAATGGGACAAACTGAGATTATGCGCCATTTGATAGGATACTATGAGAATTTAGCTCACTTCAGTGATGTTCCTGCCAACCTGATCTAATTATGAGGAACTATCAGATAAACCTAAATTGTGGATCTGTCTTGGTTTGTGCTGCTATAACAAAGTATCTGAGACTGGGTAATTGGTAAAGACTAGAAATTAGTTTCTCACAGTTCTGGAGGCTGGGAAGTCCAAGAGCAAGGTGTTGGCAGGTTTGCTGTCTGGTGAAGGACCACTCCATTAATGATGGCTTCTCTCAGAAGCAACTTCACATTGCTGAGGCCTGGGGACAAAAGGGAC
>NW_007742099.1:16283-17232 GCF_000696425.1 Galeopterus variegatus
GAACTAAGTGGAAGAAGTTGTCTTGTCAGATATATAAATATAGAGAGATAGATAAATAGCTATAGATGTAAATATACATAGGTAGATTAGATATCCACCTACCAGTGTTGCAAAGGAGGCTCCATAAATCAAGGAAGGAAGGAGCAAGCTTTTCAGTAGATGGTGTTGGGACAACTGGCTCACTCTATGGGGGAAAAAACCAAACTGCCTTCCTACCCTTGACCACCACAAAGGTAGATCCCAGATATATGAAAGACAAAGGCATAGAATATTTTTGTGATCTAGAGATGGGGAAAATACCTCTTAAACTACACCCAAAAAGCATAAGCCATAAGGCAAGAAATGCTGGATTTGATTACATCAAAGATTTCTGTTGAGCAAAAGACCCCAGAGATAAAATTAGCAGATCTCTGGGGTCTTTTGCTCAACAGAAATCTTTAACTAATGTATAAAAGATGTTTGTAGGGCNAAACAAACAAACATATTTGCAATGTCTAAAGCTGGCAAGGGATCAATACCTAGGCTATGCATGAAACTCCTACAAGTCAACAAGAAAAGGAACAGAAAACATAAGGAAAAAATGAGCAAAGGATATGAACAGGTGATTCACAGAAGAGAAATCCAAACGACTAACAAAATGTGAAGAGACGCTCAGACACATATGTGATCAGAGACAACACAAAGTAAAAAAACCAAACAGCAGTGAGATGCCGTTTCACATGCACCAGGCTGGCAGAAATGGGAGGGTTGAATAATGCTGAGCATTGGTGAGGATTTAGGGAAACCCCCACCGGAGTGAATTGCTGGTGGACACGTAGACTGGCGCAGCCATTCTGGAGAACAACCTGGCAGTGCTTAAGTGAAATTAAGCATGCATGTACCCTGTGACCCAGAAAGCTCACTACTGAGTTACTATCTGTACAGATTTTACAATGGTCCAAATTGCTCA
>NW_007742099.1:19237-20104 GCF_000696425.1 Galeopterus variegatus
TGGCTCTGAGGTCTCTGGGCCTGGTTCTCCCATCAACCAATGCCCTGGGACTAACCTAACACCTTTCTACCAAGTTCTCTTGCTGCTTAAATCAGCCAGAGCTGGTTTCTGTTGTAACAAAGACCCCCTCTGGTAGGTCCTTTGTCCTTTCTCTTTCTCACCTCTAAGGCTTCTGGGGTACCAAGAATCTGCCCACTCCCTGTCTCCAGCAAGCTCTGGGTTTGATCATGGCCATATCATTTTATGGCTCTTTCATATCTTCCCTACCGAAGACTTCTAGTCCCCTATGTAAAACTCCAGGGGTCAGAAGAGATTCAGAGTTCAGAATTTTTCACACTTTGGAAGGGTGGTCTGGTGCATATTCTGGGGCCACGCCCGGTAATCAACTACATTAATACGTTCACAACTAATGGTTATTTCATTAAGACTGTAAATAGCTGGGAATCAGTTCAAGTCAGGTTTTGCCATCAAACGTGTTTTGGTGACAAACTTGCAAAAACACTTTGAGTTTTCAGAGCATTATGAATTTCAGATTGCACATAAGGGATTGTGAGTTTGTAATAAAGCTAATGGCCAGTCTTAGTGTATATTGAGCACTTACTATGTGCCAGGAAGTGTGCTAAGTGTCAATCCTCACCTCTATGCTATGAGGTAGGTATGGTTTTTATGCCCATTTTATAGCTGAGGAAACTGAGCCTTAAACTTGTTCTTAAGAGCAGAAACTATCCAACATTGGGAAGAGATTATTATTTTAACAGATAATGAAATGGAAGCTCAGAGAGGTGCAGCAATTTGCCTTAGGTCACAAATCAAGAAAGCAGCAGGGTAGGACTTCAGGCATCACGCAGTCTCCCTGTGAAAGAGGGC
>NW_007742099.1:21992-22857 GCF_000696425.1 Galeopterus variegatus
CAGGCACAGATGAAATAAGGGATGAAGGTGGGCTTCTTCTTCTTAGTTTTGATGGGCAGCTTCTCTAATTCCTTGCGGTCCCCACCACTGCAGTCCTGGTAATACCTGTGGTTCAAAAGGTCCCAGGCAAAGGATGCCATGGGCTGGACATAGCGGGCAACGATCTCATCCAAGTCTTCAAATTCCTCACTGTTGATCCACAAGGTGGCTCCCAGGCCGAAGGCATTTTCCTTGCCTTCTCCCCCCCCACATCCACGTGCTGGTAGATGCCGTCTCTGACTTTCCAGTTCACTGTCAGGCGATTCTCGCCTTTGCTGCTTGGGCGGATGATCACATCACCCTGGTCCATGGTTTCCATCATCTTTTCTGCTTGCTTGAAGTTGATATTATAGAAGGATGGATGTGTGATCACTCACTTGATGTATGTGGTCCGCTGCTGCTTCTGCTTCATGTCCTCCTCNCCTTATTTAACAGACAAGAGACCTGTGGCTCAGAGAGGTTAAGTAACGGGACCAAGGTCACGCAGCTAATTAAGTGATAGAGTAAGAATTTATTTATTTATTTATTTACTTATTGAATGTCACTCCACACCACTTTATGGACAGAAAAGGAGGGGCAGGGAGTGAGGCAGTGGCCAGCCAGGACTCTTGCAGCCTCAGAGGTAACCAGAGTTCGAGGAGCAGGCCCCCTACCGATCCATCTCGTCCAGGAGTGAGGTGGCATCGCCAGCAATGGACATGGGGGTGCTTTTGATCATGGGGCTGCGGGAGGGCTGAGGTGTCAGCCGCTGCTTCTGTTTCCACTGTTCTGCCTCCTTCTCCTGCAGCCACTGCTCTGCCATCTTACCCCCATCGATGGCTGCATG
>NW_007742100.1:0-417 GCF_000696425.1 Galeopterus variegatus
CCACTGGGAGACTTGACCCACAGAACAGTATCCTCTGTAGACCTGACACTGTGGCTGCTGCCATAGGAGCCTTGAGCCACCTGGCTGCACTCGCCGGAGCCCCACCTCATGTGATCTCACTACAGGAGCCTTGGGCCACAGGCAGCAGCCTCTGTAGCCCTGTCCCACATGGCATTTTCCCAGCCTCATACTCTTTAGTCCTGCCTCCTTCAGTTACATGACAGAACCCCTGCACCACTGGAGGCCACAGCCTCTGGAGCCCCATCCTTCATAGCTCCAAGACCAGAGCACAGTACTGCTAGGCCACAGCCCCAGGAGCACCATTCCAAATGGTCCCAGTTGCCCTCAGCCACATAACACCCATCAGTGCCACCAGTCTAATAAGTCTACCTGGAACAACTGAGTCTACCTGAAATT
>NW_007742100.1:4830-7877 GCF_000696425.1 Galeopterus variegatus
CAAACAAATGGGATTATATCAAACTAACAAGCTTCTACACAGCAAAGAAAACAATCAACAGAGTGAACACACAACCTCAGAATGGAAGAAAGGGAGAAAATATCTGCAAACTATGCATCCTACAAGGGATTAATATCCAGAATATACAAGGAACTCAAAGAACTTTAGAGCAAGATAATAATAATAATAGTAATACAATTAAAAAATGGGCAAAGTAACTGAATGACATCTCTCAAAGGAGGACATACAAATAGCCAACAGGTACATGAAAAAATGCTCAACATCACTAAAGATCAGGGAAATACAAATCAAAACCATACTGATATATCATCTCACCCCAATTAGACTGGCTAATATACAAAAGACAGAGAATAACAAATACTGGCAAGGATGCAGAGAAAGGGAAATCCCTCGGCACTGTTGTTGGGCCTTTAAACTAGCACATTATATAGAAAAGGATGGCAGTTACTTAAACAACTACAGACAGAACTACGATATGATCCAGCCATCACACTACTGGGTATACATCCAAAGGAATGGTGTATTAATGTGTTTCTGTTGCTTATGGTAAAATACACAGAACTGGGTATTTTGTAAAGAAAAGGAAATTTATTGCTTACAGTTTCTGAGGGCAGAAGTCCGAAGTCCAGGGAATACATTTGGTGAAGGCTATCTTTGGTGGTGACTTCGGTGACAGCAGAATATCACACTGCAAAAGTGGTGGAGCAGAGACAGTGAGAGAGAGAGAGAGAGAGAGAGAGAGAGAGAGACTCTCCCCTCTCTTCTTTTAAAGCCCTCTGAACCATGCCCCTCACCACCACTTTTAATCCATTCACTACGGCAGGGTCCTTCAATCTAATCACCTCTTCAAGGCTCCACCTCTCAATTGCCGTATTAGGATTTCCCACCCTCTTAAAGTCACGGTAGGGGCAAGTTTCTAATACATAAAACGTAGGGGACACAATTCAAGCTTCAGTGAGCTTCAATCCACTACAAATGGAAATCATCATGTTAAAGTGATACCTGCAATCCCATTTTTACTGCAGCTCTATTTACAATAGCCAGGCTATAGAACCAACCTAAATCTCCATCAATGAGTGACTGGATAAGGAAAATGTGGCATGTATACACAATAGAATACTACCCAGCCACAATAAAGAATGAAAGTATGCCATTTGAAGCAACATAGATGAGCTTGGAGAAAATTATAAGTGACACAACCCAAGTACAGAAAGAAAAATACCACATGTCCTCACTCATAAGTATTAGCTGTATTCATAAATAAACAAGTAAACAATAAGGAGAGAGAGAGAGAGAGAAACAGTGATCACAATATGTTGATTTTCTAGAAGAAGAGAATAGAACTGTGGTTACTAGACAAGAAACAGGGAAGGGAGAAGAGAGGGAGGGTGGTTAATGAGAAATGAATGAGAAATTGTTTAACGGACACCAGGAATGATTATGAATTGTAATGATGAATAAACTAACTATCTTGATTTGACCATTACACACTGTACACTACTACCGATAGTCAATTTTGCACCCCACAAATATGTATAATCAACTATGCTTCAATAAAAAATGAAAAAAATATTTTTAAAATGTAAAAAAAACTATAATGAATCAGAAGAATTAACAATTTTGAACATAAATTAAAATTATCAGGTGACATTTTTATCAATTGATCTTTTAAATCAATGTGAAACAAAAAAAGCCAGTGCACTGTAGGTTGCTGAACTCATGACCACTTTATAAAACTATAACATGTTTGTTTCATAAAAACATGTCTGATGTATAGCTAATGTATGGCCCCTCATTTAGACTGGTTTGATCATTGGTTATACTGACTTCTAATGGTATATAACATGCTCTTGCAAACTTTTAAGTTTTCAGGATGAGAGAATATTTAGAGATTAAACTAGTTTCTAGACAATTCCTTTGATCTAACATCTAAGAAACTAAAAGAAAAAAAGACATGAATCTTGGACACCATTGGGCTTCTAGACCTACAGACTTATGTGATTAACTGTGAGGGACTTGGGAGTGGAAAATAAAGGGAAGACTTCAAGGACAACAGGACCCTTGCAGAAAAATCACAATGAGAAGGCAGGTGGCGCACTTGGCTGCACATACTCAGAAAGAGGCTGGATATGTGGAGGGGGCAGGAAAGCTGTCCCAGATGTGATCTGACTCTCTGGAAGCACCTCTGTGAGCGACTGAGGTGGATGTAACCGTGTGGCAATAGAGGTAGTAAGAAAACAGAAAAAAATTTCTACAAATTCCATGTGAGGTGTGAGAGAAAATAGAATCAAATGTAAAGTATTATTTTTCCTGATTCATTATAGAGAATGCATGTTTAAAACACAATCCACTAAGATGCAATAAAATGTGAAAACATCTTTAAAATATTTAGGAGACTAAAATTTGGGGGTATACATGTGACAGTCATCCTTGGAGATTATATAATGCATGTATTTTCTGCAAACAGACAAGCTCTGTTCAGATCTGGGACCTAGGGAAAAAATGGTAGAAACAGCAGAACATGACCAACAAATGCTGGGCTTTACTCTTCCCTGCCTCCCTGCCCATTATGCACTGACTGACCTTGTAGGCTCTGGTTGAGGGTTTCTTCTAATGTCCATGACTCTGCTCCCTGCTCCAACTTGAAGATCACCTCTGATTTGGGAATGCAGCAGCCTGTTAATAAGGAACAACACAGAACTTGGTAAACCTGCTAAGTCAGGTCCTTACAAGAATGACAAGAGCTTGGCTTCAGAAGCTGTGCGATGAAGGGGCCAGTTAGAGACTGATGACATTCACATTCTCCACTCACATTCTCCACAAAATGGAATCTTACCTAAATAGAATTCAACCCTATAAGTGGTTCCTATATTTATCAACAAAGAAGAAAGTGGTGCTCCTAGGACTTACTATGGAGTTTCACTCACCCAACACCACCAGGCTGCTATAGGTCTCCAGCATCACATCCCTGCACAGGCTCCTCTGATCATCATCCAGGTACTGCCACTCCTCCCAGGTGAAGTCCA
>NW_007742100.1:8880-9197 GCF_000696425.1 Galeopterus variegatus
ATTTGATAACATAGATGAAATGGATCAATTCCTCAAAAGAAACAATTTGTCCAAACACACAGAAGAACTACACATCTGATTAAGCTTACATTATGAAAATTGAGTGAATAATAACCTCCTAAAGAAAAAGCATTTGGCCCAGATGTTTTCACTGGTGAATTCAACCAAACATTTAAGAAAAAAATTACACCAATTTCCTATAATATATTTCAGAGAACAGAAAATGACATACTTCTCAACTTATGCTATGAAGACCGCACTACTACAATACCAAAACCAGACAAAGATATGACAGGAATAGAAAACTACAAACCATT
>NW_007742100.1:9688-11528 GCF_000696425.1 Galeopterus variegatus
GAAATCCAACATAATAACTTCATTCCACATGTACAAGAGCATGACCACAGCCAAATGGGTCTATGCACACACCACTAATAAGGAAGATTAATAACAAAATTAAATTGATCAACCCATACCGGGAACATGTATCAAAAACACCTTTAGTAGTGACAATGCCCTTTATATATACCAGTTAATTTTGATGTATTTTAACATGTCCTTTGAGAAACTCCAGGGAATTTCCCAAAGCCATACTAAGCCCAAAGGTCAGGCTGTTTAATTCTGGGAAGCCTTGTCAAGCAACCAAAGGTGAACAAACAAGAAATTCCATGGAGCCATGACACACACACGGGACCCCCTTGTAGCCTGCAGGATGACTCTCGACATCCACTACAAGGTAAACCCTGCCACTTTCCAAACCAATGGTATAAATAATGAGTTACTGTAAGAACAGGTAAGTTACATTTCTAGATTTGCATTTTAACATTCATCCACTAGAAGGAGAACGGGAAAAGGCAAGGGAGACTCAGAGGGGAAGAAAATAGGGTAACAGATGACCACATACATCAGGACACAGAGCAGTAAACATAGAGAAGGGGGAAGTNCCACAGCCACAATAGGTCCATGAACACATCACTAATAAGGAAGATTAATAACAAAATTAAATTGATCAACTCATACCGGGAACTTGCATCAAAAACACCTTTAGTTGTGACAATGCCCTTTAAATAAACCAGTTAATTTTGATGTATTTTAACATGTCCTTTGAGAAACTCCAGGGAATTTCCCAAAGCCATACTAAGCCAAAAGGTCAGGCTGTTTATTTCTGGGAAGCCTTGTCAAGCAACCAAAGGTGCACAAACAAGAAATTCCATGGAGCCGTGACAACATACGGGATGCCCTTGTAGCCTGCAGGACGGCTCTTGACAGCCACTACAAGGTAAACCCTGCCACTTTCCAAACCAAGGGTACAAATAATGAGTCACTGTAAGAACAGGTAAGTTACATTTCTAGATTTGCATTTTAACATTCANACACATGCCTAAAATCTTATGTTACATGAACTAATTTAGACAAAAGTTCAATACAGACAGGAATAAGAAAGAAGGAGAAAATATTGTTCTGCTTTATATTTAGTTTGCTGTTCACTGAAATGACAAAAGATGTTTTAGCTCTTCCATGTTAACCATGTGTTCTCATGAATATAAGGTAGTAGCAAGAGTTAAGTCACAACGGCACAAGGAACATACAATGCGCTAATGGAACTACACATGACACCATGTCTAGGTAAATGATCCTGTGCTGAGATGATAGACAAATGCAATATTGAAGAAAGTGATTATGGAGTGATTCTGCATTTCAATATTTGGCCCAATTTAAACAACAAAACATTTTATTCACTAATTGTTTTTTTTTTTTTTAAATTACTTACAAATGAAAAGCACATACAAAGGCATCCCAAAATGTATTTCTNCAACCCAAGTACAGAAAGAAAAATACCACATGTCCTCACTCATAAGTATTAGCTGAATTCAGAAATAAACAAGTAAACAATAAGGAGAGAGAGGGAGGGAGGGAGAGAGGGAGAGAGAGAAAGAGAGAGAGAGAGAGAGAGAGAGAGAAACAGTGATCACAATATGTTGATTTTCTAGAAGAGAATAGAACTGTAGTTACTAGACAAGAAACAGGGAAGGGAGGAGAGAGGGAGGGGGTTAATGAGAAATGAATGAGAAATTGGTTAATGGACACCAGGAATGATTATCAATTGTAATGATGAATAAACTAACTATCTTGATCTGACCATTACACACTGTACACTACTACCGATAGTCAATTTTGCACCCCACAAATATGTATA
>NW_007742100.1:14219-14735 GCF_000696425.1 Galeopterus variegatus
GCTCATTAAGAGAATGAGACAATGATAGAACTATCAAACATTTCTGCTATGGTCTGAATGTGTCCCTCCAAAACCGACATTTTTAAACATTAACATAATTAACATTATTAAACATTGTGTCCCCCCAAAATTAACATTATAAGTGTTGAAACTTAATCCCCAATGCACTAGATTTATGAGGTGGACCCTTTGGGAGGAGACAGTCATGAGGGCAAAGCCCTCAGAGAGGAATTAGTGATCTGATAAAAAAGACCAAAGAAAGCCTCTTTGCCCCTTTCACCATGGAAGGACATAAAGCAGGTGCCACCCATGAGGAACGGGTCCTCACCATACAGTGAATCTACTACAGCCTAGATCATGAACTTGCCAGCCTCTAAAACCGGAAGCAATATGTTTCTGTGTTGATACATTGCCCACTCGAAGGTACACTGTTATATCCTCCAAAACAAGCTAAAACAGCTTCCCCTTCTGCACACCTTATGAACACATTACTGAAGGTACATTACAGACTTCCTT
>NW_007742100.1:16700-17379 GCF_000696425.1 Galeopterus variegatus
AAAACCCAACTTATCAAAATTTGTGAAATACAAGAAAAGCAGTTCGTTAAAAAAGTTTATGGCATTGAATTCATATATTAAAAAACAAGAAACATCTAAAATTAATAATCTAAGTTTCTACCATTGGAAACAAGAAATAAAAAGAGCAAACTAAATCAAAAGAAAACAGGATAAAATAATTAAGAATTAGAGCAGAAATAAATAATATTGAAAACAGGAAATCAACAGAGAAAACCACCAACAAAAAAAAATCTGGTTTTCTAAAAGGATCTGTAAAATTTATAAGGCTTTAGCCAGGCTAACTAAAAAAATAAGGACACAGTGCAGAAATTACTAACATGAGCAGTAAAAGGATATTACTACAGATCCTGTGGACATTAAAGAAATAATAACTACTATGAACACCTCTCTGTGCACACATTTGATAACACAGATGAAATGGATCAATTCCTCAGAAGAAACAATTTGTCCAAACACATACAAGAAATACACATCTGAATAGGCTTACATTATGAAAATTGTGTGAATAAATAATAGCCTTCTAAAGAAAAAGCACTTGGCCCACATGTTTTCACTGGTGAATTCAACCAAATATTTAAGGAAGAAATTACACCAATTTCCTATAATATATTTCAGAGAACAGAAAATGACATATTTCTCAACTTATTCTATGAGGACA
>NW_007742100.1:22408-22857 GCF_000696425.1 Galeopterus variegatus
ACTCTAAATAATACGTGGGTCAAAAAAAAGAAAATCTCAAGAGAAATTTAATTTTTTTTTTTTTTTTGTCTTTTTCGTGACTGGTAAGGGATCGCAACCCCTTGGCTTGGTGTCGCCCACACCGCACTCAGCCAGTGAGCACACTGGCCATCCCTATATAGGATCTGAACCCACGGCGGGAGCGCCGCTGCGCACCCAAGCACCACACTCTCCCGAGTGCACCACGGGGCCGGCCCTAAGAGAATTTTTAACTAAATAAAAATGAATACCCAACTTATCAAAATTTGTGAAATACAAGAAAAGCAGTTCATTAAAAAAGTTAATGGCATTGAATTCATATATTTAAAAAGAAGAAACATCTAAAATTAATAATCTAAGTTTATACCACTGGAAACTAGAAATAAAAAGATCAAACTAAATCAAAAGAAAACAGGATAAAATAATTAAGA
>NW_007742101.1:0-22855 GCF_000696425.1 Galeopterus variegatus
TTGGTTACCTGGGGAGGGCATAGATAGTGAGTGGAAAGAGGCATAATGGGATTCTAGGATGCTGGTGATTTTCCAGTTCCTATTCTGGATGTTGTTCACTTGAGTACACTCACTTTGTGAAAATCCAGCAAGCTATAGCTTTAGGATTTGTATACCTTTCTATTCATATATTATACTTTAATTAAACATAAAGTTTACCTTAAAAATGGAGGTGGGCAAGACAAAGGCCTAAATTCTAGCACCAGTTTATATATTTAGTAATTGTTATTGAAAATACATGCAATCAACAATATTTAATAAAATTTGAACAAAAGAAAATAATCCCTCACAACCACACATTCCTGTTATCCTTTTTGCCTTGATTCACCCCCTTTCCATAACATCCTTGTGCCACTTTGCCTTATTTTATCAGGTATTCATGGGCTAATGGCAGAGCATTCTTTACCTGTATGCCTATTCAAATTGAATAGATCAAAGTTCTACTTCCTTCTGGAAGAAAACATGTAAAATATGATGTTTATAAGACATGACTGGAAGAGAGACAGGACATTCCCAGTTGCTTAGAGTGAATGGCAGAGGTTTAGCACTCTGAAACAGAAAGAGTATCTTGCTCAGATTAGAAAAACCCAAGAGTCCTGTTATCATGTGAGACTGTCCTCTTCTGGAGATTTCAGTCTTTTCACTGTGAATTTTTAACAACTGCTATCATTAAGCAAGAAAAGCACTTAGCCTGTCATCAGGTTACTTTCATTTGGTACAGTCACAGCTTTGCTGTGACTAAAAACACTTCCTGTGATCTACAAATGACCCCACCTTCTGTGTCATCTGTTGTATAACAATTTCCAAATGACTTGTGGAAAACCCCACGTTTTCAAGTGGAAGAAGAAACAGAAAAAGAAAGGGGAAAAAAGAAAGATAAAGTCAAAGAAAAGAGAAGAGAAGAAAATCCTTATTACTTGTATGAACTTGAGACTTTTCAGTTTTGTCTGAGGCATTATGGGACATCCTTTTAGGACTAATATAGTGAAATATTTCATCATATTTTGTGAAGTACTGAATAGCAAGCTGACAAAGTCCTTGTTATTCTGGGAAAAAAGCCAGCGAGGCTGGCTCCCCATTTTGACTTTTTCCCTCTTGTCCCTCCCTTTGAGGTCTGACCTTTGATTGAACCCAGGACCCTGAGAGCTTTGTAACTCAGAAACTTATGTTCTTATTTTGTTGATAAGTAGTTAGCCATGAATCTTCAAGTGCCATGGCAGCTGAAAATGTTCTATAAATAGTTTGGCACCAGATAAAATTGATTTAGTTAGTACAATTTGTTGTTTTCACTAGCTTATAAGAAGGAACCTAAAGTAAACTGAGAGGCCTTACAGGTCAGCGTCCTGTAAGGTCCTCCTGACCCCATAAAGTGTATCTCTTCATTTCCCACCATCTCCCCTGGGGGTACTTGTCAACAACAAAGTAACACCCAAACAGGGACCTGAGTATGGAGAAACTTCTTGAAAACAGGTGAGGAAACCTTTCACCTATTCTGTTTAGGAATGAAGGCATATAGTGAGATAGTCAAGGGTAAAAATAATGGGGCAAGGGGGGAGCAAAGGGCAGGATCTCTTTCTCCAAGTTTTGAAATCTATGCTTAAAGCCCAGAGTTGCAAGGTCTCTATTGATCAGTTGGAAAAATTTTTACATCACATTCAAGAAGTCTGCCCCTGGTTTCCTGAAGAAGGGACAGTCAATATTGAAACTTGGAACATGTTGGGAGACAGCTCCGAGAACATTATTGTGTTGTGGGTCCTTCTAAGGTCCCTGTGGACACCTTTTCTTTATGGAATTGATCAGAGACTGTTTGCATCCTTGCCATGAGGTTTCTAAAGCCCCTGTGGTCTCAACTGTCTCTAAACTTATTGAAGTTCCTGATATACTTTCTTCCTCCACCGATGTTACTGAAAAATGTTTGATCGGGGAATGTACTGAAGAGATAGAGGATAAAGAAGAAATACATAGTGAGGCAGAATCACCTCCTGCTGAGCCATTGCCTTCACCCCCACCTTTGGGAGTTGAGTCCCCTGACTTTTGGTTGGCTTTTGACCATCTGAGGAAGTCCTGCCATCAAAATCATAAGCGGTCTTCAGAGGCATCCTCTCTGTTTTCCCATGGCCCTGTGGCACCTCAGTCATACCCTGTCCTATGCAATGCCCCCCAAATGTCTCCTTTACAGAAGGCTCTCCTAAGGAGAGAGGGGAAGATGGCTTGCAGGGATATAGATGTTATCCTGTTACTGAGTCTTTAAATGCTGAGGGACAAGCAGTGTCAGAGTATCAACCACTCCCTTTTAAAACTCTGAAGGAGCTAAAAGCCGCAGTTGTGCAGTATGGAGCTACAGCTCCCTTTACATTGAGCTTGCTTGAAACAATGGTGATCAAAGCTCTCCCCCCAGGGGATTGGAAAAATACAGCAAAAGCCTGTCTTAGTGGAGGCAAATACCTTTTGTGGAAACCAGAGTTTTCCGAACACGCTCAGGAACAGTCTGAGTGCAATCACAGAGAAGGACTTGAAGTCACGTTTGATATGTTAGCTGGTGAGGGTGACTTCTCCACGATGGCTCAACAGTTAGGATTCTCCGCTGATGTTTACCAACAGATTAATGCCATTGCCCAGCAAGCTTGGAGGGGGCTTCCCACGGCCAGCACTAAAACAAAAGAACTTAGTAACATCCATCAGGGTCCTGATGAGCCATACCAGGATTTCTTGTCCTGTTTGCTGCAGGCCATGGGATGCCTAGTGGTAGATGGGGAGGCTGGAATGCTGCTGACCAAGCAGCTGGCATATGAAAACGCCAATTCGGCTTGCCAGACTGCCATTCACCCTTATCGTAAGAAGGGGACACTTTCTGACTATGTCTGTCTCTGTGCAGATATTGGGCCCTCATACACGCAGGGGGTAGCTTTGCCACTGCTGTGCGAAATATAATGCCCTCTCAATATTTTAGAGAGCAAGGGAAAAAAGGATCCAAGGCATAGATCCAAAACATGTTTTAAATGTGGAAAAGGAGGTCACTTTGCAAAGCAATGTCCTAATCGAGCTTCCACTCCTGGTAACTTCCCTTCCACACCTGCTCCAAATATCTGCCCAAGATGTTGGAGGGGACCCCACTGGGCTAATGAATGCCATTCCAAAACCACAGTAGAGGGTTGGCCTCTTCCCCAATGTGTAAATGGGAAATGGGGCCCGGTCCAGCCCCATCAAACAATGGTGGCCATGTCCATCTATCCTCCCCAAATTCTGGAGTCGGCTTCTGAAAAACCATCACCGACCTCTCTCGAGCAACCAGAGGAAGTGGAGGATTGGATCTCAGCCCCACAGCTCGGTTTGTGTTAATCCCTACTATGGGGCCACAAACTGTCCCTACCAGTATATTTGTTCCTTCACCTTCAGGCAGTGTAGGGATTATCTTGGGATGGAGCAGCCTTACTTTAAAAGGTCTTCAGGTGTTTCCTGGAGTCATTGACTCTGATTATACTGGAGAGATATGAGTTATGGCTGCTGCAGGTCAAGGAATCATCACTGTCTCTCCTGACATGAAAATAGCTCAACTAGTATTGGTCCCTATTTTAATTACAGGTAAAAATTCTTCAAAATACCCCACAGGAAGAGCAAGGATTTGGATCATCTGATAAAGCCTATTGGGTACAACAAATAGGAAAAGGACTCCCAGAATTAGTGTTATCTATTCAGAGAAAACTCTTTAAGGGGTTGTTAGATACAGGAGCTGACATTTCTGTCGCGTCCTGAACAAACTGGCCTGCTTCTTGGCCTTTGCAGCCAGCCATAACTGAGCTCCAAGGGACCAGCCAATCAAGTGCACCTTGGCAGAGTAGCTCTTTCCTCACTTGGACTGACAATGAAAGCCATTCTGGAAATTTTTGTCCCTATGTGCTTTTTTCTATACCTATTAATTTGTGGGGATGTGATGTTTTGCAGCAAATGGGAGCTTTACTATTGAGTCCCAATGAAATTCTGCACCATTCCTCTACCTATACTGTCCTCTACTCTATAATGGGGGACCTGATAACTCCTTCCATAGCTGATCCAATTTCTTGGATCTCAGATACACCTGTATGGGTGGATCAGTGGCCCCTTACTCAGGAGAAATTGCTTGCTTGTCAAAATTTGGTTCAAGATAAACTACAAAAGGGCCGTACTGAGCCCTCTAATATTTCTTGGAAACCCCTATTTTTGTCATTAAGAAAAAATCTGGCTCATGGAGACTTTTGCAAGACCTCTGACCTATTAATGCAGTTATGAAACCCATGGGCATTTTACAACCTGGCCTTCCATCTCCTATAGCCATCCCGGCTTCATTTTATTTAATAGTCCTGGCCCTGCGGGACTGTTTCTTTTCCATCCCCTAGTCTCCTTCAGATTGTGAATGGTTCACTTTTAGTGTACCCTCTTAATTTTCAAGCCCCCATCAAAAGATACCAGTGGAAGTTTGCCACAAGGTATGGCTAATAGTCCTACATTATGTCAAAAATATATTTCTAATGTTCTTGAGCCTTTATGATGCCAATATCCTCAGGCATATATCATCCATTATATGGATGACATTCTAACTGCCCATGAAAATCAACAGTGTTTACTTTCAATATTTGATTCCCTTTCTAAGGTATTAGCTAGGTATGGTTTGGTTCTGTCTCTGGAAAAAATTCAAATCCAACACCCCTTTTCCTATTTGGGTCATATCATAGACAAAAAGACCATCCGCCCCCCAAAAATTCAAATCAGGCGTGATTCTTTGAAAACACTTAATGATTTCCAAAAATTACTGAGAGACATTAGCTGGCCTCGCCCTTCCCTCTGACTTACAACGGTGGATATTCAGCCTTTATCGGACATCTTAAAGGGTGACTCATCACCTAATTCTCCCAGAAGTTTGACTCCTGCATCAATCCATGCATTGCAGAAAGTAGAACAAGCCATTCACAAAGCACAGGTTTTTCATGTAAACCCATCTTCACCCATATTTCTTATCCTACTTCCCACACCTTTTATTCCCACTGCATTAATATGGCAAAAACACGGCCCATTGGAGTGGCTTTTTTTTACCATCTCATCAGACTCATACCTTAACTCCTTATTATCTGTTTCTCAAAGCTTTGATTATCAAAGGGCAGCATCAATTGCAACAGTTGTTTAGAATTGACCCTCATAATACTGTTAGTCCTTTCTCATCACAGTGGTTTCAGTGGTTAATGAGCCCTGTCACTGCTTGGCAAGAAGCCTTTGCAGAGTTTACTGGTAAAATCTCTATCCATTTGCCTTCAGAATAAACTGTTACAAATTTTTCAGCGTACTTCCTTCATCCTTCCTAAAAATACTTCTTCGATTCCTTTATCTAATGCTTCCCTCGTGTTTACTGATGGCTCCAGCACTGGACTAGCAGCGGTAATTAGTGATGACCAACCTTTTTCTAGATATGTTCAAGCCTCCTCTGCACAGCGCGTTGAACTTCACACTGCTATTTATGCTTTTTCCTTATTACAGGACAGTCCCTTTAACTTATATTCAGACAGTCGATATTTGATCTTAGTTTCACAGGACATTGAATTTTCAGCTTCCTTGTGGCTTCAGCAAGAACTGGAGAAGCTACTAAGCATGTTATTACTCATTGTTTATTTGTTCACTATTTTGGGAATGCCCAAATGCATCAAGACAGAAAATGCTCCAGGTTATACTTCTAAAACTTTTGCTACATTTTGTTCTTCATTTATTGGGGCTTTATGAGAAACACGGCCTTGGTGCCAACCACACCTCCTTTGGTTCTGATGCTTTTCTCCTGAAACCCCCAAAGTCAATGGCTTTATCTCTGTTTGCTCTTTAACTCAGCCTTAAACTCAGTAACTCACTTAAAAAACAAAAATCTAAACTAAAATCAACCTGTTTTGTTACCTTATTTTCTCTAAAATAGTGTGAGGCCTCACAGATAAATTTTGACATTTTTTTAAAAAGAAAACAATTCAAATCTAACTGTTCTTTTATACTGGTAAATTTTCTATTTTACCTGTCTATGTCTACATATATGTGTACATAAATGTATGTTATGCCTACACGTTCACATGGTCATGTCTGTATGTGTGTTTGTTTGTATTGTCTACATAGTACCAAATTGGCTTATAATTAATGCACGCTTATTAAATAAATAAGTATACTTTAAGTTCATGTGACTTTAATTTTCCAAAATTGTTGATACAATAAATATGTTTTCAAAATTTAATTTAAACCTTCTGCCTAAATTTGCTTTTAGGTCAACACATTTTGTAGTATGTTTCATACCTGTTTAATTTTTGTTTAAGAACTAAAAGCTATAAAAGAACTGTCTGCTGGGTTTCTCCCAAAGCCCTGCACGTGCCTCATTGTTAGCTTGTGTTTGGCTTACTAATCAAACAAGATTATGTATGTCTTTGCTACAGGCTTTTTAATTATAAACCCAACCTATAACAAAATGTTTTGTCTTAACTGTAAAACCTTGATATATAGCTTTTTCTTTTAATTAAATAAATAAATAAGAGGGCTATATGGCGGACGGATCTATAATTCCTGAAGTAAATAGGTCTGTTAATTACTCTGCTCACTCTTCTGCTTTACCCGTTTGTTTTACCACCAAGCCTAGGTTCAGTTGCTTTCATACCCGCATCCAAGGAAAATTGGCACATGGGACAGAAGTGCCTTCAGAAAGACTCCAACCTCACCTAGGAGTTCATATGCAGACTGTAATAATGTATGGATTTGATGAGATAAAATAATAAAAGAACTGGTGCTCAAGGAGCATCCCCAGGGCTGCCTTCCTGTGAAGATCAACATGGACAGCCTTTTGTCAAACACCCCCACTGGCTGGAATGTTATTATCCCACTTCCGTATTCCAGCACCCTGTTGGGTTTCCTTCAGATGATGAGAAGGCATTATGGGACTGGTCTCATCGTCACCTAGAATCCCAGCTGCCATCCAACTGGGTGGTACCCGGGGGTTGGGTGACTAGTATATGGTATACAGTGCAGGGTACAGCCCATCCAGATTTGTGAAGATTGGTTGCTTCATTGACTGTTGTTACTGTATCTATCATAGGCCAAGTTCAAAATCTTGTGGTTTCCTATGGTTTATGCTCTTGTGTAGCTCCTCCCAATGTGCTGCTTGTGGGAAATTTTGAAATAATGCTGCATGGTAATGGTTAATATCTCCTGTAACCAATGAAACTGTCTCAATTGCATCCCTTGTACACTGTACAGCAGATATTGTATTTGTTAATAGCGTTTATAATTTTCAGTCTGCCTCCATTGTAGCAACCAATGATTACAGCGACTTTGTACCACCACCCACCAATTGTGGCTTCAGATGGGAGGTCCTGGGGTTGTCATCACCTAAAATACTGAAGAGGTAAATGTGAAGTACTGAATAGCAAGCTGACAAAGTCCTTGTTACTCTGGGAAAGAAGCCTGCAAGGCTGGCTTCCCGTTTTTCCTTTTTCCCCCTTCTCCCTCCCTTTGAGGTCTGACCTTTGATTGAACCCAGGACCCTGAGAGCTTTGTAAATAAGAAACTTATGTTCTTATTTTGTTGATAAGTAGTTAGCCATGAATCTTCAAGTGCTGTGGCAGCTGAAAATGTTCTATAAATAGTTTGGTACCAGATGTAACTGATTTAGTCAGTACTATTTGTTATTTTCACTGGTTTCTAAAAAGGAACCTAAAATAAACTGAGATGCCTTACAGGTCAGCATCCTATAAGGGCTTCCTGACCTTTACCCAGGCCTTGCCAGCCATGGTATCCTTCCTCTTGTCCATAGCAATCCATCAGCACATGACCTGAATAAGGCCAAAAGAGTCATAGGAGATTTCATGTATGGATGATGGAAAAGCTCCCTTTCTACTTGGATGTACTTTAACATGATAGAAGCCTGGAACTGCCAGCAGGGATGTCCTGATATATAGAGTAAGTGTATCTAAGAAGCAGAGTAGAGAGATAAGAGTCCTGTTGACATGTTCGGATGTCCCATATCTCACTGTTGAAACCTCTTCCCTCCCTAGATTTCCCATTACAAGAAGTAATACAAGTCCTTTTGAACTCAAGTTAGTTTCAGTCAGGTTTCTATCATTTGCAACTGAAATAACAGTTGTACACTGAGTCTTCCAAGATCCTATATCCAAAAATTGCTCCCTTCAGCTTCTGCCCACTGACCATCTTTCAGGGGTCAGATCTTGCTCTCAATTGGCCAAGGAACAAGAAACCCTACTCTTTTCCATTTCTTTTGTATCCTTGAGCTAATGCACAAATCTCTTCCCTCCCTCTTAATCAATTAAGAAGGAACCTCCTTGTATATCAACTCCTACAAATAGACTCCAGAGTCTTGGGGTGGTGGGAGAAGGGTTTGCTGGCTTCATTTGCCCAGTCTCTGCAGGGGCTCAGGATTTTGCTACTATATTCTCCTCATAAAATTGCTTCAGTTTCTTAGCCTTACGCAAGAATCCCAAAAGAAGAATCTTTTTCCTGCATAGCTCCAGTTCTTCTCCAGGGTCAGCTCCCAGAGAAGATAATGCCTACACACCAAGCCAAGCTGACCTGTGGATGTGATGCCTCCATGATTTTCTTAATCGTGAAGCAAAGGGTAGGGGCAGGATAGGGTGTCCCATCAGGAAGTATGCAGCAGAAGAGTGACACGAACAGAATTGTGGTTTAGAAAGGAGGAAAGTAGCGCATTGAAAAGTTTAGCTGGTGGCAAAGTAGCTGGTGCATTAATATTAATCATCCTGACTCCGTTTGGCTTTCAAGATACTCCTCTCTTGGTCTTCCTCACATCATTCTGACCATTCCTTCTCACACCCTTTCATGGGCTCCTTCTGCTCTGCTCATTCTCTAAATGTTGGCATTCCCAGTGTCTTGTACTGGCCCATTGTTCCCTCTTTGCCTCCTCTCCTTACATATCTACATCCACTCTCATGGTTTTATCTATCATCTTTATGTTGATAATTTCTAAATCTTTATTTCCTCAAACTTCAGATGCATTCACTTAATTAAATTGTGTGTGTGTATACATATATGGATATATATATATATATATATGGATATCTCACATATAACTCAAATCAGACTCCTTTTCTTCATCCACCTGCATCTCCCAAACCTGCTCTTGCTCTTGTAGTTTGGATCTTAGCTAATGGCCCCACCACCCACCAATCACCTAAGTTAAAACCCTGTTGGTCATCTGTCTGAGGCTCGGTTTCCTAAAGACATATTCTCAAATGGAGAGTTGCATTCAGAAAGTTGATTGGGCGTGCTCTTGGGAGATACAGCTGTAAGGAAGTGAGAAGGTAGGATTGGGCAGAGGGAGAAGCTAACTCACATTTGGTTGTAATTGAGGCTTTAGCAGATCCTACTGGGATTTCTGGAGCTGGGATGGCTCATCAGAGTTTTCCTAAATGGAGGCAGGAGGGCTGGGCCTTTGTATCTCCTCATTGGCCAGTCATTGGTCACAGGCCACCCCTGAAAGAGCACAACTGGGTGAGGCCAGTTTCCTGCAGCCAAGAGAATGCCCAGAGAAGGAACAGTAGGTCTTTCTGCATCACCCAAACAGGGAATCTGGAAGAGCAGAAAGGATTCACTACATCATCCTAATTTCCTTTTTTTTCTCACCCCCCACCCCAATCCAAACCAGTTACTAGTTGTGCCAATTTCACCTACTAGTATTGCCATAGTCTGCCCCATATTCTCTATACTTCCTACTACTGTCCTCATCCAGGCTTTCCTCTCTGTCCTAGAATACTACATTGGCTTTTTAACTAGTTCTATACTCTTTACTCCATTCTGTTCACAGAGAGACCTATGTAAAACACAAATATGACTATGTCACTTCTGATTTAAATTGCTTCGGTGACTACCCTAGACCTCTGGAATAACGTCCAAGTCCCTTATAATGGAGATTGGCCTTCCTGGACTGGCCCCTATGTGTTTCTCCAACCTCATTTCCTTCCACATTCCATTTTATTATTATTCACTCTCTGGTGAGTAAGAACCACACATCACATTATACAGCTTCATGCTTTGAGGCCTATGTTCATTCTGTCTCCTCTGGCCTGAAACATCCTTTCTAACTTCCTCACCTTGATTATTGCTTCTGATTGTGATTCTCAGTTCAGTCATCAGCTACACACCGTTCTCTGTGGTATATCCAGGCCAAGTGATATCCCATTCTCTATGCTTCCATAGAACTTTGTGCAAATCACATTACATTGAAATTATCTGTTTTTATATATTGACTTTCTCACTAGTCTTAAAGATCCTCAAGGGCAAAGACTATGTCTTATAATCTTTGAATTTCTGGTGCCCAGGATAGCATCTGGCACAATGAATGCACCAAAATTTTTTGCTAAACTGAGCCTAAATTGCTCTGATAATGAACTTCTACTTCAAAAGAAGAATAGATAGAATAAAAATGTTTTCATTGTATTTCCTTTTTAAGGTACTTTGAGATTATGAGACCTTAGAAATATTAATATAGACTAAATCATTATTATTTCTAGCATTTTGAAATGTGATAGAAATAAATATAAAATGATCCAACATGAAAAGTATCAAAAGAAAATTTGCTAAAACTATATAGAAGAAAAACAGTAATAAATTATGATCCCCAAAATAATATCAGTTCCTCATTCTAATTTTTTTCTTTTTTTTTTTTAGTCACTTATGTCTCATACCATTTGATAGATTTCATTTTCTTCCCAGAGCAGACATTCCTGTGTTGCCAGACAACTATGTGGTTTTCAAAAATAGTAAGATGTCCTTTTTACAATCCGCACGGGAAAGCAGACTACTCCTCAAGCTTCTAGGTAAATACTCTTTGGTTCCAGGGAATTTACAATGGAGGACATGTGTATCAGTTAATGTACACATTATTGCAGCAATAATGCTGCATAACAACCAACAAAACCTCAGCATGGTAAACAAAAATACAGATATTTACGCTCATGCATCTGCAGAGTTCAGTTGATCTGGGCAGGCTTGAGTGAGCCCAGCAGGGCTTGCTCATATGTCTGGAACTAGCTAACTGATGGCCAACCTAGGATGGCCTCAGTTGGAATGACAAAGATGACTTGGCTTTGCTCTATGTGTTTTTCATCTCCAATGGGCTAGTAGTCGTGTATTTATCAGTTCAAGCACTTTTCCAGCCTCTTTTGTGTCACATTCGCTGATATCACATTAGCCAAAATAAGTCATAAGGCCGACCCCACAGTCAGAGTGGGAGGGCATAGATGAGGGTTGGATACAGGAAAGGGTGAACAATTGGGACTATTTTTGCAAACTACCACAACATGCTTACTTTTCTCACTTGCCAACTAACAATTCATTCAAGGGAGACAGATATTCTTGGCCCATATTAATTATATCACCTATTTTGGCTTGACTTTCTGCTAGGGAAAAAAAAATAGCCAGTGTTTATGTTATCTTTTTTAAAAAAAACTTCTTTTGACAAAACACCAATAATATATTATTTTTGTTAAATATTATAGATCAATTATTAATTCTTTCTTGAAATAAAAAGCATCATTGTCATCAAGACCCCTTGAGAAAGCTCCCAGACCACCAGTGTTGTCCCCAAAGCACACTTGGGGAACCTGATTAAAACAGATCTCTTTAATGAATTAGAATGTGTTTTCTTACAAATGAACCTTTGCTTTATGCAATCCCATCAAATATAAAATCTCCTGTTAAATATTATTAAATATTGATGGTGCTGGAACAAGGATTATAAAAGCTGAATCCAAACTGGTGTCACTCTTCAAAGTAATTTCTTGAAAGCATCATAAAATGGAATGAATTATTGTTTAGTCATATCATTCATTGTACCCATTTCCATGAAATTAGCAAGGCCTTTAGGCTTTTCTCTGTTGTCTTTACCAACCGCTAATGCTCTCTTCTTATATGTTTTATGTTTCATTTATTCTTTCATCTAATCACTTTGGATTGATCATGGCCGTACAAGTACTTCTGTTTCCAGAGTGATATTTGGCATGTTATGAATTAATGAGGAGAACCCCAAGTGATAAGAAAATTTGGGTCTGTTGAGGATTCGACACCACGTTTTGTGGCACTGCACTTGTTCTTATCTATTGCACAAACAGCTTTTTAATTGAAATTTTACTTACCTTGTCAAAAGATTGCCTAGTAATACCAGCTGTCAATAACCTTTTAAAAATTAAACCTCACATCAAATGTAAAGTTAATTTGGCTTGGAAGCACAAGTTTTAAATTCAAAATTCATTTGCCAAAGCTTTACATAAAACCCATGCCAAAATCTGGCTGCCTCCTATTCTAACTAGTTTGATTGTTTTAATATAACTCGTATCCTAATAAACATCAGCAAAGTCGGTGCAAACAGGCATCCTACCTATTCTTGTCTCAATCGCAGCTGCATACATCTTGCATCTTGAAATCTCAAGGACCTAACAGAATGGCAGTGAATTAACTGTACACGTAAATGACTGTGCCGCTAAAATGGGGGCGGGAGGAAACCAGAACTCAGCCTTCTTTCTCAAATCACAATGCTTTCCACTTTTATTAAATACACTGTATACGTTTCTAGGAGATGTCTCCTTTTACTTATACAGAACATACAAACACGAAACTGGAAGGTTATTTGAAGCTGGGAGGCTGAAAATTACAGGTCCCTCGCAAACCCCAGGCCGCAGAAGCCCTGGCGGCCAGCGCGAGAACCTTAGGGCCAGAGCAGCGAGAAGTCCCCGCAGCCCCGCGCCCCCGCACCGCAGCCTCCGGGCAGTAGGGGGCGCAGTGGCGCGGGCTGAGCCGGGCGCGCTCGGCCGCTCTCTGGCAGGCGGCGGCGAGACGGAGCTGTATCGGGCGCGGAGTGAAGGGCACTTCGCGGAGGGTGAGCGGACGCGGCCTATACCGGGTGACGGGGCACGGGGCGGGAGGGGACAGGGGGGCCGCCCCGCCGCGGGCCCTTCTCTGACTTTGAGGGCCCGGCAGCCCTGCCGGCCTCATTCTCAGGTGCCGCGACCTCGGCGGCACCCCGGATCTTTGCCACGCGGGGGCACCCTGCGCCCCCACCCTAAGTCTTGGCAATCTCTGGCCCCGCCGAGCTCACTTCTCGGACCTTCATATTCCAGGCGCCTGACACTGGTTGGTGACTCGTCCATGGACAACCCCCACCCCAAGAAACCTCCCGTTTCCTCTGCAGTTTCTTGGTGTCCCAGCTCTCCAGACTCTCGTGTTTAGGGGAGTGTGGTTTTGTCGTTTTCAGGAGATGCCTGTTTTCTTTTGGAACTGTGCTGACAGTCGAGCTTTTTCAACCCTGGAACACAAATGTCTGGCAGTTATTTGAATGAAGGCTTTTTCTGTCGTTGGGTGAGCCCTCTGTACTGACGGTAGTGTAGTTCCCACAGCACTGAGGGAAGCCAAGTTGGACTTTACAGCCCTTAGACTGTCTGCAACAGCCACTGGCGAGACCTTTTTCGTGGTACAGCAAATTCAAAGGACGGGAAGATACTTTCAAAAAAGTATATTTTAAATTTAACATAACAAATATAGAATCCACTTCTAAAACATAAGTGATTACAATTTTGTTTCTTAAATCTTGTTAGAGCTTATCAGTGCAAAGTTCTTTTATTGATTTAGGAGTGAGACGGGGTGTGGTGATCGAATAACTGTGGGCTGGAAATTGGGAGACCTGGGTTGCCTCACCTTCTTCCTAGCAAGACAGATACTCTTTGGGTCTAAGTTTCTCTTTGTTTAAAAGGAGCAGTTGGACTAGATTGTGAGGATGACAGTAGCTACCATTAATTGAACATGTGCTATATCCTTTTAAAAACGTTATCTCATTTAATCCACACATATTTAATACACATCTATTGTATGCAGTATAGTATTAGTTCCTTTTATGAAGGTGAAATCTTAGAATCAGAGAAGTTGTGACTTACTCAAAGACACACAGCTCATAAGTAGCAAAGTGGGAATCCGAAGCTATGCTAGATTCCCCCAAACCATAAAGAACTCTGATTCTATCCCAAACTTGTTTATACTAATTTAAATTATTTCTAAGGTGTTCCATCCCAGACTTCATGTTCTTTTCTTAAGTATGAAGGTAGTGTAGTATGTGAGACTAAAATAAGTGTATTTATACTCTCATTAAAATATCTTGTTCATCTTGTAATTCCCTGAGTCTTTTAAAAGAAAGCCTTTGATTATTGTTAAGGTTCCTGTACATTAACATTCTGTGATCCCAAACATAAATTAATCACCAAATTGCTTATCTAGGAGCAGTGCAGTGCCAAATTCCCATCATCCCTGCTAATCAGTATGTATATGTGTTTTGTGTAAATCCCCTTTTAATGCAATAAATGAGGCTTATAAAATGCAGCTTAAAAATAAACATCCTCAAAGTGAATAGAACTACTGATTGGTCGATATCATATGCAAATATATAAATGCTAGATACCTGCAGTGGGAAACAAAAAGGGGGGGAGGGGAAGAAGTTGGAGAAAGTGATGGGAAGACTTAGGAAGTTCTGATGGAAGTGTGCTAGATTTTTTTTTTTTTTTTTTTTGTATTTAATGTTTAGATAGGAAATTATTTTGTCAACATAGAAACACAGGAAAACATCACAAATTAAATTTAAAGTCAATTTATAAGGAACAAATTTAACACTCAAATATTAACATCCTTAATACAAAAAGAACTCTTAAAAATGAATTAGAAAAATCTAAGCAGAAATTTGGTATAGGACATGAGCAGATAAGTCACACATCTCAAAGAAACACACATGGCTCATAAGTACATTCTAAGATGCTGTGGGGTGGGAGGGGACCTTGGCTCCTGTCTCAGGACCCTGCATCTGGGTGACTGGCTCTGTCGCTTGCCTGGTTGCCATGCTAGGTGTTAACTGTTTTTGTCTTAGGTACAGTTCCTTTGGGTGGTAATGTCAGAATTAGTTATTGCCATGCTTTGACCTTATGATTAGTTCTGCAGCTTTTTAAAATAGAACTTTTATTAGTTCTGTAGTTGAAAATAGCTAGTCAGCTTTTACTTCTAGATTAAAAGTTTACTTGTTGAAATAGAGATTTGTTTTCTCAAAAAGTACTAAAGATTGAAACAACTAAGGTTTTGCATCCTACATTCTTTACTTATTCAACCAATATATCTTTAATTTCTGCCCCAACCATACACTATTGAATAGCTCTATAAGCCAGGCATGTGAAGAAATATGTGAGAACTTTCTCCTATGTAAAAAGGTTGTTTGTTTGTTTTTTATAGTTATATTTAACAAAATATTATCTACCAAGACCCTTTTGGGCCTCAGAAACCTGTACTTTTTATTTAAAGTATAGATGATTGTTAAAAATTCTTTATTAGCTTGACAGACAGTATAAATAAGTTCATGCAATTTGAGAACTATTATAACATCTCACTGACTGGCTCATAAAAGGATATGCAGCAATGCTACTGAACTGTATTATTCCACTTCTAATAAAAGAATGATAAATTATGGAAAATATTACTTTCATATATTCTAAAAAATAACACAATGGAAATTATGGTATATTAAGTCTTTTAAAACATGCACGTGGGCTTCCAGTCCAAGTATTCTTCAATTGTCCTTTCTGGTAAAGAGTGTAACATAAACAATGCATTATTAAGGTGGATGTGGATGTCCGGAGGTTATAATATAACAAATACTACCTTGATTGTTTATTTCCTTGATTCATTACAAAGGAAATGTAGGTTCTGCTAAAGAAAAAAGGAGTTTGAGGAATCTTGCAACGAAGATTAAGTCACTACAATTTGTGTTACAATACCATACATGAGAGTACTTCAGAAAGTTCACGGGAAAATGGAATTAAAAGATAAGAATTAAAAATATAAACTTTATTTCTCAACATAAGGGTCCATCAAGTTCAAAGCGATGATACCAGCTGTAAGAAAATAATCTAAGTGATTCATTTTCTAAAATGACTTATCTGAGGGTGTTTTAGCTGATTCAGGCCCAGCCCAAAAGTTGTCTGACTGGTCCAGCCCACTCCTGAAGGGTCGCTGAACAGATAAAAACTCTCCTTGAGATGGTAATGAGTTACCAGCCCTTAATTGTTTACTTCAAACAGATAAAGCTCTTCTTGAGATGGTAATGATTTACTAGCCCTTTATTGTTCTCTTCATTCCTTAGTGTTTCTCCTTTCACAGGGTTTCAGCAGGCCCTTGTCCTGAACCCTCAGACAAAGAAATTTCTTACAAGGGGATAATAAATTGGGGTAATCTTAGGCATCATCCAGGAAGATTGTGCACCCCATAGTACTCTCAGCCAATGAGGAAGTGCGGGAGGGACTAGCACACTAGGGAATAAATTGCTTGCTACAACCCTTTTCTGGGTGCCTACCTTTCAGACACCTGAAACTTGCAAGGCTTTAATTAAAGTTTCACTTCGCTGTACCTCATGTCTCCAGGTCCATCCTTTGGCATTGGACCGGTAAGGACATTTCTCACACCAGCTATTTAGTCCATCCCTAAAGAACTGAGGGTCCTAGGAATTTAGCCATGTCAGTGCATCTTTTTTACAATATTAACTGAAGGAAAATGGGTGCCCTTTAAAGATTTTTTTAAGATTAGGAAACAAAAAGAAGTCAGAAGGAGCCACATCAGGACTATAAGGTGGATGCCTAATTATTTACCATCAAAACTCTTGCAAAATTGCCCTTGTTTGATGAAAGGAAAGAGCAGGAGCATTGACACTGTAGAAAATGACTCTGTGGTTAAGCTTTCTGAGGCATTTTTCTGCTAAAGATTTGGCTAACTTTCTCAGAACATCCTCATAATAAGCAGATGTTACCATTCTTTGGACTTCCAGAACACCAATAAGCAAAATGCTTTGAGCTGAGCATCCCAAAAAACGTTTGCCATGACCTTTGCTCTTGACCAGTTTGCTTTTGCTTTGACTGGACCACTTCCACTTCTTGGTAGCCATGACTTTTGTGCTTTGTCTTCGGGATCATACTGGTAAAGCCATGTTTCATCTCCTGTTATAATTCTTCAGCAAAGGAATTTAGCATCACTCTCCTTATATGATCCACATTTTTGAAATATTGAGCCAGGTTTGAAGAGAAAGTTAAAAAAGGGATTCTGGGACTAAAGCAGAAGTGAATACAAGGTCCCTTTGGAACTCTTTTTGCATGGTATCAAGGAGTTCATGCAAGAAATGGACATGTAAAGACATCACTAGGCAGCAGAAAGCATTGGATTTTTTGCCAACCTTGAGCATGGTGATTTTCAGGCAAGTGTGTGCTGGCTGAATGTATTTCAAGCATGTTATGGAATTGTTTCAGAAGATGACTGTAGTGAAGAAAACACCGTTCCAGTAGAGAAAATTAGTAACTTATGTGCAGGGAAAATTAAGAAAACAAACAATTGCTGGTTATGTCTTGAATGGTGTTTTAAAAGGTGATGAAACAGTTATGTTTTACCAGTTTTCTCATCATATGCTTCATACCAGAGGTGGATTTTGCAAAGGAAGTAAACAGATTGATGACTGCTCCATTCTGCTGTGATGCATTCTGGACCACCTGTTATGGGCAAGTCACCCAACTTCCAATGTTTCAGAAATGTTCATTTGCTCCCCAGTGATTACCACACCAATTCACGTGCCTGAATGATGAGAAATTATTAATGAATAGCTGAGAAAGGTTGATAAGACAATGAAAGGAGCAATATGTAATATGCTCTTGCTGGTAGACAATTGCTCTGCCCACAACATTCTCCTATGCTGTATGTCTTGAATTTTTCCCACTAAACCACATAGCCATTGGGTAGCCATCAGATCAGGGTATAATTCACACAGTGAAAGCTCACTACTGAAACCAGTTGCTGAAACAACTCTTTCTAAATTTAGATGATGAAGAAAAAACAGAGAAAATCAACATGAAGCAAGTTATTGATGTGATTGTGGAGACCTGGTGGTCTATAAAGTCATCTACAGTAGGGAAGTGCTGGCAGAAAGAAGGCATGGTCCCTGTGGAATCCCCTGAGGTCCACCTGGAAGAAGACTGCAACCAAACATGGTATTTGAACCAATCTGGTATTCAGCTGCTATTGTCACTGGTGTTCCAAAGCAGTTTGATTATGAAGACCTTGTGGCTACAGATAGCAGTTTTTTCCCAAGAGTTAACAAATCCTGAAATTGTTACAGGAATGCTACCTGATGTAAAAATGGAACCAGAAAGCTGTGATGATGATGGTGATGAAGACAATGACAGATAACCATAAGAAGCCTGGGGAACAAGTGAGGGAACAGCCAACAGTGAACATTTCTGAAGCCTCTGCAAGTGTAGAAAGTGTCTGGAGAATACTTTTCCTTCAAGCAGATGTTCCCAATGAGCTGTTTACCCAATTAAATGTTATAGATGAATATTTAATGACCACTGCAACACAAAGTGTTTTGAAAAGCTGAGCTCCTAGTTTTCTTCAAACTATAAAGTTGCAAAAATAATTGGTTTTATAAAGTCTATAAAATAGAAAACTTAATGAATAAAGAATACTTGTACAAACAAAGCCCCAATGAGTGTTTAAATATGAATGTACAGTACCGTGATTTGCAGCATTTCCTCAAAGCATTTTGTTATATTGTAATTAATTTCAGTTTTTGGAAGGTTTCTTTCTCTACCTTCTCCCTTCCAACCCCTTCCAACCCCAACCCCCATCCCAGCATTAGTTGGCAGGAATAAGAATAAACTTTTCCCAATTAATACCTACAAGAGAAAAATATTCCCCAAATGTTGATACTCTAGCTAGGAGAACCATAAGACAAAATACACATTTGGATTTCATAGAATAGATTTAGAGCAGCTAAGAGAAAAGACTAAGGAGACAGCTGAGGATGTTCCCCCCAGAAAGTCACTGATAGGCAGAGGAGTAGTGAATACAGACAGCTACTCATCTTGAGTGCATGGGACAGTGAGTGCTTGGGTAGGCCGGGGAGAAGCTATAGGAGAAGAACTGAACAAATAACATCCTTCAGGTTGATGCCCTGGAAGGGCTGTTGGAAGGTGAGGAAGCGTGAAAATGGAAGGAAATAAAGAAGGGAATAGGTAACCCACTGGACTCTCCTACCCTTAGTCCTGGCTTTGTGTAACAGGATATAATGTGACTCATACCAACAAACAATTCTCCAGACTTCTGTAAAAGTAGGAAAACAGTCTTTGCCCGCTTCACTGGTTTGTTTTAAGAGATGAAAAATAAAGTAATGAACCATCTTATCAAAAAAAACTTAAAGCACCATTTACAAAGCATGTATATAGAGTAATAAGATAATTAACAATCACTTTGGGTATATGTCTGGGCTGGAATTCAAAAAAAGAATGAGTATAACAATGATTTTTTTAAGGGTTTACCAAATAAATAACAATTATGAAGGAAAAAATGTATTATTTTTTTTTAGGTAATAAATCATCATTAGTCAAGATGTCTTCCACACCTGAACCTCCACCGTTTAAAAAGGAACCACCCAAAGAGAAAGACTTTCGAAACCCAGGGCTCAGAGGTGTGCCCACCACGACCTTATTTCGAGCTGTGAATCCAGAGCTCTTCATTAAACCTGTAAGAAATACATCCAAGGGACTGGCCAATTAACTCACTCGGGAGGATATGTTGCTGGTAACACCAAGGTCTTGGGTTCAGGTCCCCATACTGGCCAGCTGCCAAAAAAAAAATTTTAAAAATACATCCTGGGGCCGAGCCCGTGGCGCACTCGGGAGAGTGCAGCACGGGGAGCACAGTAGCGCTCCCGCCGCGGGTTCGGATCCTATATAGGGATGACCGGTGCACTCACAGCGCTCACTGGCTGAGCACGGTGCGGCCGGTCTCAAAAAGGACAAAAAAAAAAAAAATACATCCTGGATAACACTTTATTTTTAATCTAACCACGCTATCAGAGATAGAAAGTTTTTATTTTACTATAACGTTTGACTAATAAGACCTCTTTGTGAATAAAAACAGGTAGAAGGAAGACTTTTAAATGCTGTTTCATATATATATAGATAGATATATAAAATAAAACTAAATATTTTGAGGGCATTTGAGAAATATAATGGTTACACTTTAATGGATCCACTTCTCAAACTATTTAAAGTACTAATTTAATGGTTTCATTAATTTGAAAGCAATTTTTATTGTTTGATCAGGCACTATTAGGCAAATAAGACCTTCTATTGAAACAAAGAATCAAAATGAAAATCTGACCATTCTTACAGACTGCAATTCCAGCCTATATTAATAATATATTTATCTAAGTGATATTGTAAACATTTTGTGAAAAATTTCAAAACATACATTTGTACTGTGTTATGGAGATAACTAATTGTTTATATTTTAGTTGCTAATTAGTGAATATATTTGACTTGATGGATTTTATTTTTAAATGTAAATTCTATTTTAAATGTAAATGAAATCAAATTATAAAATATGACAAATATCTGTGTATTGAATCTAATTAGAATTTTAATAATGTAGTTGCTAGTGTAAACTGTTATGCTTAAATGGGTCAACTAAACAAATCATCAAATCAAGGTAGACTATTTTAAAAATGTTGAACTAATGTGTTCTTTTAATTGCTAAAAGCATTTCAAGAATTGCAGATTTAAATTGCTCTGAGCTTGTGGCCTTTCTTAGATGATCATTAAGGTGAAAGAGTTTGACCCTATTCTTTTGTGATTAAGATGTGAAATAGTAGTAATACAGCAGGTATGGTGACAGAAGCAGAAAAAACTATTTGTATCACTACTGTGCATTTACCCTGAACTAGGAAAGCACAATTTGTTGAGTGTGAACACACAAAAAGGGGGGTCTGAGACAAAACACTTCTCTGCAGTTGTGAACATCTCAACTATATTTCAAAGCTTTTTTCTTTTTTTAAATTCAAAGCTACATCGCTTTGTCTCTTAGGGTATTGTATTTTCCAGCAGTAAGTCAAGGTTATTGTAATGCATAATATCTGTTCCAGTCACTAAACTTCTTGAGGTAATAGAGTAGGTTCCCAGAGAAGAGTGTATACATTGTCATTATTGCTATGCCCAACATTATGTTATAAAAGGCTTTTTTCCAGTTATCCACAACTTGGGCAACAAGAGTAGCATGTGTACTTTATTCCTCACTTCTTAATAAAATGAACTAATTTGGGGTTTGCAAACGTGGAGACTTGGCCCAGAGAAGTTAAGCAACTTCACCACATCACACAGATAACACTGAAAACTGAGCACCGGACCGATTTCCCTGCCTCACTCCTCTCCCAGCAGTCACCTTTCTGAGGGTGGAGGTCTGAGGTGTCCAGGCTGTAGAGAGGAGAAAGAATGGAGAGGTGAAGCAAGGGTCTTCTACACGATCCAGGGCTGAGCTAAGTGAAGCAAGAACTGAGTAAATGATTACAATTGAAATATTGCCATAGGAATGCTAGTGTGGTAAGAAAGACGTGGCGTGTCAGGAGGAAAGTGCAACAGATATTTGGGTCTCCTCAAATTATTAGTCTTAATAATTTTTTTTTCTTTAACAGAACAAACCTGTAATGGCTTTCGGATTGGTAACCCTTTCACTTTGTGTGGCCTACATTGGTTATCTACATGCAACACAAGAGAATAAAAAGGACCTCTATGAAGCTATTGATAGTGAGGGACACAGTTATATGAGGAGGAAAACGTCTAAATGGGATTAATGGTGCTGGTTACTGCAAATGGAGCTTTATTTAGGGCTGTGAAATCTTCAGGTGAAAGATTTGGAGTGCACAGTACCATGTTTCTTGTTCTAGAGTATGTTAATGAGGAGAGAAGATAGCAGCTGCAACCAGTCCACTGTAATAAATTTTGTCCTTTCATAGCGGCAGCCGTTATCTCACTCTTTTTCCACAGGAAGAGCTTCTCAGTATTTTTCTTTTAATAAATCCTCTTATAAAAGTGCCATGAGAATGGAAGTCATTTTTGTTAATTATTAAGTTCTGTATAATAAAATTAGCCAGTGCTGTTAAATTTGCATGGTGTTTTTAATATTTCAAGGTGAATTGTGCTGTTACACAACTGTTGTGGGACTTTTGTTTTTCTCTTTGCAAGGGAAATGTTCATTTTCTACTTGGTATGGAACCTATATTTAAAAAAAAAAAAAAAAGCAAAAAGAGAGAGAGAAATGGTAATTTTTAAAGCCTGAAGTCAACATTAAGGTGTGAGAAACGAAAACTGAGTTGGCTCTCACAAGTAGTTTTTACAGAGTTAAAGATGGCTGTATATTTTGGTTCCCATTTCAGCAGTTTTGGGTACAGAACTTTATTTAAATTTAAAAGATGGGACCCCCACTTAGGTACTAAAATAAAGATTAAATGAGATAACCCAAAGTAGTTGGAATTTTTCTTTAAAAAAAAAGAAGTGTTACACTGAGACATGATGTTTTTATTTGACTACAACTAACTGTCATCTATTTGTGATGTTATAAATATAAGATTGAGTGTTCTTATAGTTATTTAAAAACTAGAACTACTTGATAGATAAATATATATATATATGATGGGCCAGCCCAGTGGCGCACTGGAGAGTGCGCCGCTTGGGAGTGCGGCGGCGCTCCCGCCGAGGGTTCGGATCCCATGTGGAGACCGGTTCCCGCTCACTGGCTGAGGTGTTGTGATCCCATTGCCGGTCCCCGGTACGGGCGTGACACCGAGGGTTGCGATCCCGTTCCCGGTCAGTAAAAAAGACAAAAAGGAAAAAAATATATATATATATATGAGGTCTCCTCACTGTACTGGGTTTACCTTATATAATTTAAATCTTTC
>NW_007742102.1:0-642 GCF_000696425.1 Galeopterus variegatus
ATTTGTTTATTTTTTTAGCTCCCACCAATGAGTGAGAACATGTGGTATTTCTTTTTCTCTGCCTGACTCGTTTCACTCAATATTATTCTCTCAAGGTCCATCCATGTTGTTGCAAATGGCAGTATTTCATTCGTTTATATAGAATTTTGAAACATCATAAGCTACATAGAGTCATGCTCCAGGGTATGTATATAAAAGGCTATAATGGTATAAGCTATTGCCTATTGTGCTTGTTTTAGGGCCCATGCACTGTGCTAAGTATTTCCATGTCCCATTTACAACCACCCTACAATACAGACATTATCTCAATTATACATATGGAGAAATTAAGGCCCAAAGAGGTAAAATAATTTGCCCTGAATGACACAGCCAAGAAGAGACAAAACTAGGATGCAAACCTCCTCAAAAGCCCATGCACTTTTCAGTACTCGATGCCTCCTATTTGTATTTAATTCTCACACTGAGGTAGAAGTCATCTCCATTTTTTGAGTGAGAAATTGAAACTTAGAGAAGTCCACACTTCTAAGTAGTGGAGACAGTATAAAAACCTAGACACACTGTCTTTCTCTCCATCTAAAATATGTACAAGGATGTAGACACTAAATATAGGTTAAGCATTTATTTTACACTAAAAAAAAAAAA
>NW_007742102.1:675-2527 GCF_000696425.1 Galeopterus variegatus
AAAAAAAAAAAATCAGGCAGCCTTGGTTGGCGGGTATAAATAGCAGAAGAACAGGAGCGAGAAAGGTTCAGAAAATGTGGACCAGGCGACCTGCAACAGGCCTGTCATTCCAATCTTCTCCAGAAACAGTGTCCAGGGAAACATCAGTCCAGGATTTTCCCCAAACCAACTTTGCCCTCAGTCTCTGCTTTTGCATTTTTTTTTTTAAATAGGGCCACAAATTCCAGTTGCAGAAAGATACCTGTCATCTCTGGCTAGAGCTGAAGGACTTCAACGCATCTTCCCTTCTCCAGTCTTCAGGGACTTGAACCAAGATCTTGCAATGTATGTTAATCATGTAGACTGCATTCCTCCCTTCATTTCTGACACGTTTAGTTCAAGGAGTTTTCAACAAAAGGCAACATGCCCCGTCTGACTGGAACAGTCAATATTTGGCAGAAGGTTATCATGGGACTCAAGTGGTCAAGAAGAAATTGAGGCTGAAAACAGCAAGTACTGCCATTACAGATATACTGCAGAGAACTCTCTTGGTCTTGAATGCAACGCCTTTAATTCAAGCAAGCAATGTTGTTTAATTCAAGCTGCCACTGTTTAAGATAAAAAGAGTAAATAATAACACCTTTACAAATTCAGCAGGCTCTCCCACCAAGGAGCTTGAACAAAACTGCCATGGGGTCATCCCACATATAGTGAAAGGAAATAAAATCACTGCTCTCACCAGCAAAGTCAGTCAGTAGGCAGCCCTACAAGGGTGGTTGTGGGGAAAGGAAGGCAGTTTGCTTGTTAGAAGCCAATAGGGTATAAAATTTAAATTTAAAAAACAAAAAAGAAAAGGCAAAACAAAACCCCTTTCAGAGTCAAAAGATTCCTAGATTGAGAGAAGGCTCTGGAGCAGCTTGCTAATTTATATGGCTGAAAGGCCCCTGCTGCTCTGCCATGACAGAGATGCATCTCCACACTCCCACCCCAACATGGAACTCAACCTCCCAGGCTCAGGGCTAAATGACCTTGGCATTCCAACCTTTACCCACAGTGGTAAGGGTATATACTAAACCCCAGAGCTTTGTCATTCCCTAAATGTTTTAGTCATTTTGAGCCCTTAAGAGTGGTTGCTTTAACTAAATGGGGCCCTGAGACCTAGCAATCTAGAAAAAAATTTAGCATCTAGTACATCTTCAGAGATCATTGCATTTATTTACCTCTGTTCTTCAGGTAGGAAAACAGGGAGGTATAAGAGGGAAAAGACTTGCTTAGGGGCTCTCAGAAAGATAATTTTAGTAAATATGAGAGACCCTAGAGTGAACTGGACTGTTCATATGACAAATATTGGACTTTTTTCAACTTCTTAATAAAAGAAGCCTATCTCACTTAAGGAAAACTTTAATAAGCCTTTGTAAATATTAAAATCAACTGTTGCCTAGTTATTTGATGCTTTCAAAACTTACACACCAATATCAACCTTTGCCAATATTTATCTCGAAAAGCTTATAGCTTCACAAAATTCCTGTGTTCTTCTTATATTAACCCTCAGAGGTTCTTGACATATATGAGATGTCTGTCCTTCATGCTCCTTCCATAGAGCTGCATACTCAGGTGCCTGCCTGGCTCTTCCAGGTGGCTGCCTAATAAATAACCCCCCAAGGAAAGAGAGAAGGACCATAATATAACATCAAACTTTCAGAAGGAGAGAACAGACCTATACTTACTAGACGTGGGAAAGTGGGATGGAGGTGGGAGATAAGAAATAATTGGGTAAAGGACACAAAAAGTAATTATGATTTGTAATGATGAGCATGCTAATAATATTGATTTGATAATCACATTCAACTCTGAACTCCATAAATATGTATAA
>NW_007742102.1:3632-22846 GCF_000696425.1 Galeopterus variegatus
CTACTGCCCCCCCCCCCCCTGCCCTGGGCTAGCCACAGGCCAGCTTCTCCAGCCTCCTTTCCACGGCTTGAATCCACTGAACTCTTTCATGCGTCATGGCCTTCACACTTGCTTTTCTCCTCCACATGGAATACTTGTCCCCTCGCTGTTGACAAGGCTATTTTCATTTCCACCTTCAGGTCTCACGCAAGTCCTTTCCTGATTACCCCCTCCACCACCTCAGTTGCTCTCTACCACGTGACCTTATGCATTTCCTTCTTTGGAGGTACTTACTCGCACCCCCCAACCACCCCGCCATGGAATATAACCTCCTGAGGGTCAGGGCCTTGTCAGTCACATTCACCTTTGCATTTTCTTGTCCAGAACAGTGCCTGGCACAAAGTAAATGAATATTACATGAATATTCAATAAATATTTGCTGGATGAATTAACGTTCACGGTCATCACGCGTTAGGGGTCTTGTGACTTTCTCACGTGCTATCTCCTATTTTATGTTTGTCACCTGTTATCACAAAGCTTCCTCTCAGTACATCCCAGTAACAACAACTGTACTCTCCTGCTTTCTAATAAGATGCTTCCAATGATCTAGAATCCAGAAACATAGACCAAAAACCTGTTAGCAATGAATGAAGCATAAGAGTAAATGTGCTCAGAAGAAAGATCTAAATAAGAAGCCTGTATTTAGAGCTATAATTTTATATCTATTTTAGCTTCTCAGGAGAGTATTTTTGCTTACATCTTCATATAGGTATACCCTATAGAGTATAGCTAAAGGGAAAGTGACCGCAAGAAAAGACATTATCATAGTGGTTAGTAGTAGTAACAGTCATTTTAACAATAATTAATAATCATAATGATAATATCTCCTCACATTTTCTGGGTACTTACTAAATTGCCAGTACTTTCATAATTGCTTTATATATATTTAACTTGATCTTTATAATAATCCTATAAAATAAGTATTAGTAATATCATGCTCATACAGGTGAGTAAACTGAAGCACAGGGAGATTAAATACAGTAGATCACCAAAGTAAGACGGTTAATGGCAGAGAGTGGATGTGATGATCCCCCAAAAATCGTACTCTAAAATGTGTGCTCATAACCACTACCCCATACTGCCTCCCAGTGAGCCATGACTGGGTCATAATTTTACACTTTAAATAGGAATGGTTTAGCTATACACATATTTGGGATAATAATGTTTTAAAATAAGTTATAGCCAAACAAATAAGCCCATTAAAAACATTTTTTGGCTTCTAGAAATGTTTAAAATGACAGAAAAAAAATAAACAAATGCATAAAACAAAGTAAAACGATCAATGGCAGGAGCAAGAAAAACTTGAAATGCACTTTTGTACATTTATAGTTAATCGCAAGCCACTGATTTAGAAGAAATACTTGCCTGTTGCTCTTTAGGATGGAAAAGATGTTACCACCACCAGAGTGTCTCTAAAAACATTATGACTTTGTATAATTTGCATATGACAAAATTAAATTTAGTATAGTTGGTCCCGTTATGTAACATGTGTTCCTGATAGTCATGAGTACATACTGAAGGATTACTGGACCAGTAACTCAGGAGAATGCTGTTCCAAGGGGTCTTGATTTGAGGAAGGCATTTGGCAGTCCTTTACTGCATTCTTAGGACACACTGGTGACATGCAGACTCATGACAGAGGGAGCCTGTCTTTGCTTAAGTTTGCAGAAAGTGGAGCCTGAGTCAGAGGGAGTCAGCCAAATGAGGAGGACAGTGGAGGTGGAGAGCCACACAAAGAGCCAACACAGCCACCACTACGTGCTACCAACTGCTCATCAGATGCAACCCAGAAAGACTGTGCAGGGGGAGAAAGAGCAAAAGATGTATCTTCAGTCTCCCTTTGCTCAAAGATGTGCTCCACAGGGTGGGAAACCCTCACATTTCCAGGCTGAACATGCAGGGACAGGACTGTGGTCCTTTGGCATCGCATGCCTCGGTGTCAATAGGAATGTCTCAGGACAGAAGGTGAGAAGGCTCTTCACAGACATGTGGGGAGGTGCTATTAGGTTGCACCTGCATGGAGCTGACGAAAGCCCACACTGGGCAGGTCAGGGCAGCAGCAGCTGGAAGAGTGCTGAGACAGGAGAGGGAATCAGAAGTGGCTGGTACACAAGGGGTTGTGGGGCACAGGTGGCAGGCTGTGTTTGCAGCTGGCTGAATCAAGGGTCCCAAACAGGGCTGGTGAGCTGAGCTGATCCACTCCAGCCTGGAAGGGAGTAGGCATTCAAATGCTGTGAGGCTGTGTCTTCAGCCAGCAGGAAACAGGGAGGGGTTGCTATTCGATATCTTTATTACCTACTCAGAGGAAGACATAGAAAGTGAGCTCACCACATTCAGATGTCACAAGATTGGGAAAGACAACTAGCAGCTTGAATAACCCAATCAAAATTCTAAAGATTTTGACAGGCTGGAATGATGAGTGACAACTGGTAAGAGGAAATTTTACAAGGGAAAAATATTGCCTGGGTGGGTTCACTGGCTAGAAGATAAATCACCGTCAAGAATGAACATCTGCAGGGAAAGAAATCATGAAAAGAGAATGTTTTATCTCTAATTCCCTCACTTGAGGCTCTGAGCAGGGCACACCAGAGAGAACAGCACTGCACAGCCTTTATTGCCCAAATGCCAAAGAAACCCGCTTCTTCCTCCACTAGTTACTCAGTCCCCTTTGTGCTTTATTCCATCAACAATAATCACTCGTTGAACTTGCTTCCCAACTTTTTGTTTTGGAAATGTTCAAACATAGAAAAGTTAGAAGACTAGTGCAATGAACTCTCATATACCAATCACCTAGATTTGAACTGTTCACCTTTTGCCATGTGTTGTACACGTTTGTGTGTGCATGTCTGTCCCAAGCATTTGAACGTAACTCAAAAAACTTCAGCATACCTTGTATAACCACAATATTACCATGATAACAAGATGATATTATCAATTAACTAATTCTCTAATAATATCCACTGTCTAGTCTATATTCAACTTCCCCAGCTGACCCATAACATCTTTTATAGCTTTCCTTTTTATTTATTTTTTTTGCACTGAACACAGTCTCATTTCCCACATGACACTTGGTTGTTTTATCTCTTATAATCTAGAAGAGCTCCTCCATATTTTTGGTTTTGGATTTGTCTGTTTCCTTTTGGTGTCACTTAACTGATTCCTGTGTTCTCAGTATGTCCTATAAACTGGAAATTATGTCTATGTCTTGATTAAATTCACCTTAAACATTTTCCACATTTATGAGCACTTCATAAATGGTTTTTCAAAACCATCTGTCACATTTGTCTGTCTCACTTTTAGTAATGATGAGTCTGATTACATGGATAAGGTAGTGGCCACCAGATCTCTCCTCTATAAAGGTTATGTTTTTCCTTTTACAATTAGCAAGTAATCTGTTTTACACAGTATGAGCGTATTATTTCCCAACAACATTTTATGCAAAGGTTTCAATATCTATTGACAATCTTTGCCTACATCAATTATTTCATAGGGACTATAAAAATGGAGATTTTTTAATTCTATCATTCCTTCTTTATTAGCCACCATTCTTCATTAAAGAGCTTTCATCGGGCCAAGCCCGTGGTGCACTCGGGAGACTGCGGCGCTGGGAGCACAGCAATGCTCCTGCCGCGGGTTCAGATCCTATATAGGGATGGCCGGTGCACTCACTGGCTGAGCACGGTGCGGCCGGTCTCAAAAAGGAAAAAAAAAAAAAAAAAAAGAGCTTTCATCAACTGCAGATGAACTACATTTTCCTCCTAAAAATTCACATCAAATGCCTATTTCTTCTCCACATTTGAGAATCCTAACCAAATAGTCTCTAACAGGGATCAGAAGTCTTTTATTTGCAAAAACTCCAATAGCAAATATTTTAGGCTTTGCAGGCCATATGGTTTTGGTCACAACTACTCAGCCCTACCATTGTAGCATGACAGCAGCCATGGACAATATGTAAATAAATGGACATGGCTGTGTTTTTACAAAAACGAGTGTCAGGCTAGATTTGGCTCTCAGGCCATAACTTGCCCACCCTGGTCTACAATAATATCATTTACATCTGGTACCTTTTATCTGTCCTAGTGACTGGTTTTCAAGTCACTTTCACCCCCATCATCCAGTCCATCTTTCACAGCAGCCGTGTTACATCGATAGGGCATACATGCTTTCAACAGATCAGATGAGGCTCATAAAGATCAGGTGAAGTAGAGCCTAGAACCTAGATTTCTGAAATCTCTGACTGTGCCTGTATTCCCATGGTCTCTCTTTATGGATACAGACCCCAAACCTACCATCATGAACAACAGATGCAACGTCCCCAAACACTTCTTAAAAATGAAAGATCAAACAATCTAATCGCCAAATTATGCTTTCCCCAGAGAGTTAGATATTGATTTGCCAGAATGAAAAATAAACTATCACAGCATAGATACTGTCTGAAGACTATAGTTATATTTTCATTTTCATGAAAATAAAATTTGAAACGTTCTGAAACGCATAACCCAGATGAAAACTAATGTCTGGTCTCAGTTTGTTAATAGAATATAAAAATAAATACTAGTATAAACTCTTCCACATTGCCATTAACTTTGCAACTAAATCTATCAAAATGTCAGAGCCAGTTTTCTTCCCTAACTCACTAATAGGTGGTCAAATACATATAAGCACATTGAACACTGTAAAGTACTTCTCTGTAGTCAGTTAATATTATTGTTGTTAGTGCTGTCATTGTAAAAGACAGAAATGATCCTTAAATGGTGAGACAAAATGCATATTTTGCCAACCAAGTAAGCTTGTATCCATGCTGGGAAAAGAGGAACATATTTAAATACAAATAAACAGGCTCTAAATCTGGCCTGTTTGTTATTGATTCTCATGAACATATAGTCTTAGTGAAAACAGAAATTTTAAGAAATAACATTTTGTTTTTTTCTGCAGAATTTGTCTTGAACCCCATGGGAAAAGACTAAGCTACTTAAAGTTGGAAAAATCTTAGCCATCATCCTATAATTCCATGTTCATAAAACGAAGACAAAGTTCAGAGAGCAGCTATTCTTTCACCATGAAAGACAAATAGATTAGAGAAGAGGAAGGAAGAAAACTTTTATTAGGCAACTACTATGACTTGATATTTTATGTTAGGTCTAACCCTAATATTAGCAGGGCCTGGGACAAGAATACAAATGAAAGCCTACATATCACATGTTTAATATTTTAAATTATATACAAAGCCAGCAAACAGCTAAATAAAATATGTTCTATTCTCCTATCTTGAAAAACACTTCATGACTATAAAAATTTTCAATGTGTGTAAAGTTATAGCTTTTATATAACAAAGTCAGCACATGTCAAAGACAAATGAATTAATTTAATTATTATTGCACACATCTGGGTGTTGATGGACCAGTGACTTGGGAATGAGTAGCTATTTAATACTGCAAAATGTTCCTCAGTCACCATGTGCAACTCCTGCAAAAAGCAGACTAATTCACCAATACCTCTGGAATCATGAAGAGAATCAAGAAAATGAATGCTCAGTCCTACTGCAAAATAATAGTTTTTTATGCAATAAACTACTACACTCATGCTGAGAAAAAGGTTTTACAATTTAATTAGTCTTTTGTCTTACCTAAGTGCTTTTGCTGCTCAAATCCTCTCCACACTCCAAAGCAGTTCCTTTTCAGACAGCACAACCCACAAATCTTCACAGCATTCAGATGCAGTCATCTTTTGTATGAGAACATTGGGCGAGATGTGGGAAACCATTTCCCTGGGGCCTGAGCAGTATTAGCAGTCGTGAAAGTGGATGTTGAGCTGCAGACGCTGAGTGCTGAATCCTGAGTAACAGGCATCGTGTATTCTTTATCAAATGTAGAGTGAGTGAGTGAGTGAGTGAGTGAGAGAGAGAGAGAGAGAGAGAGAGAGAGAGTGTGTGTGTGTGTGTGTGTGTGTGTGTGTGTGTGTGTGTGTGTGTGTGTGTGTGTGTGATCATAGGGCCTTTTAAAGTGTAAGGCCCAGGGCAGAGGCCCCCCAGTTCAGTTTTATAAGTGGTACTTACTGATTGACATTAATTTTCTTAAAGTAGCTGTGAACCACTTTTTCTAGGTGCATATAGCTGAGTTCATTGTGCTCCAGAAGTGAGGACTTTAGTGCTACTCATTTTGCCATATCAAGCTAAATCCAAAATTCAAAACAGCTACTTAGTATTGACAACCACTACTATTCACTGCGGCCTCTTCAAAGAAAATTTCAATTTTCCCATTGCAGTTCTATGTGGTCAGGGCAGGGAAACAAACATTGGAGCTCTGGAGGAGCTGGAGGAGAGAAAAACAGGACACATGTTTCTTCCAGGGTTATTTTTTCTGCAATTTTTTCTTACCCATAGCAAAATCACACCATTGCCTTCTAACACACTGGCAGTTTGGACACTTCTTTCAACATTTATTGGCACTATGCCAAGCTCTGGTGATAAACAGATTAGTCCCTGCCATTAAAGATCAGAGTATTCCACATCCATGGGTTTTCCATCACCATTTCCTTGGCCATTACAAAGAAAATATTCACTACTTCTTTCCTGTACTTTTCCTTTCACTCTTTCTCTTTTCCAGTAAAAGGTGTTGACTACAGCATAAAGGATGATATTAGGTGCAGAGTCCTGTTTTCTCTGTAATTGAGAGCAGATGCAGTAAGTTTTCCACATTTTGAGGTCAGAGAACCAGCCACCATCCCACAGGACCTGTTGAAATCATAACAAGTCAGTAGAACCAGCCATAACCAGCCCCCAACCCCCATCCTCCTACACCCACCTTACTGGATTAAAAAAGTAGAACAAAGAGGGAAAAGAGGAGGTTGAGGTACTGAAGAATTTCTCAAGATTGGCTATTCTCTCCCCCAACGCTGCTAAGGAGAGAGGCTACAGGAAAGGGGAGATGACATCGTCTGCCACCACTGGCGCTGGTTAGTCACTGAGCTTGCTAGAAAGTCCCTACACCATTGGAGGCAGGCAAAGATCATGGAGCAGGGATGTGATGGTGTAAGAAGGAAGAACTTGGGAAGTTTCCTTTTCCCAAGATACATGTAAGTTAGAGCTGAACATGCCAGCAGACCACAGAAATGGAAACACCACAAACGCCAGATGACACTGTATTAGAGTCTTGCCAGGCATAGTCATAAAGCAAGGCAAAGTGATGGGACGTCTCCAGCTAGGGCTCAACTAGAAGATGGGGCCAAGTCTCGCATAGGAAGCCACTTGGGATTGAGGCTTTTATCAGGAAGCCTGATGGAGCCACCACCCTTCCTCAATGAGCCAGGGACTAAGTCACAACCTGGGTCAGCAGTTATGGCCAACCGAGAAGAAAAGGCTTGCAACCCCATCATGGGCAGGCACGTGAGGCAACATTTTCATCTCATCCCCTTGGTCACTGCCCCTACACCAGGTAGTCATTCCAAGAAAGTACTGAAAAAAGTTTGTGGGAGAACAGACTGTGACCCAGACCCCTCTACTCCTAGCACCAGAGCCGCAAGTTTAGCCTTGGCTGGGGAGGGGGAGGAAAGGAGGGGAAGGGAAGGAGGGGGATGGAAGGTGGGAAGGAGGGAGGATGGCTAAGATGAAGAAATATCAATTAAATTGGATACTGAAGTTTTTATATTGGTAACACCAGAACAAAAACTTCAGGTGGGATTGGAGAAAGAGGAATTGGTAAAGGGACACGAAAGTCAACTACACTGTATATTGATAAATTAAAGTTTTAAAAAAAAAATTTTTAAAGAAATAAGAAAGTAGGTTTGCTAGAGCAAGTTGATAATATAAAACCATATATGATACTGATGGGGTGTAGGAAATGCTACCCCCAAATATGGCACCCTGGCATATGAGTGTTTTTAGCTGAAGGAAATTGAGAAAATCACAGAAGCAGAAAGGTCTCTTTGACCTTCTCTTCTAAAGACCCTCCTGTGACAAGTGTCCTGCCCTATACCCAGGGGGAAGGAATGTTACAGAGAAGTCAAAAAGAACCTGAACAAACAAGCCTTGCTAAGTTCCCCCCAGTTTATTACCATCAAGTCACACTCCCCTTTTGTCCAACTACATGACTGCCTACTCTTCATCTAACCTAAGCATAAAAGTAGACAGTTTTCCCCATGCCTTTGGGTCTTCATTTCTGAAGGCTCCTGTGTCATGTAAAACTTTGGCTAAATAAATTTGTTATGCTTTTCTCTTGTTAACCTGTCTTTTGTCATAGGGGTGTCAGCCATGAGCCTTCTATTGAGTGAGGAAAAGAAAAGATATTGCTTTTTCTCCCCTGTAATACCAAAGCATTCAGACAACAGAAAGCCAGGATATTCTCAAACATATTCATCAAGCCGTAATTGGTAAAAATGTTATGAAATAACATCAGAGTACTACAAAGAAACCTGGTGTGTGCCTGGGAAGGGTTCCACAAAAGCTAGGCTTGGAAAGTTCTGTCCCATTTGCCGGTTCCAGCTGTTTGGAGTTATATCAGAGAGTGATGCTTCTTGTGTTGATTGGCAAAGGCATTTAAATTTGGCAGAAAGTCTGGCTTAAATATTTGCAAATTGTCCACATTTACAGCTGGGATCTCCTTCCCCAAAACTACAGAGAATGGAAAACCGCATGCTGCCTTTTTCTCTTTGTACCTTCTTCTTCTGGCCTCTCATATTTGTGGTCTCCCATTAATAGTGATGGCCTTTGGAAAGGAGATCAGAAATTGCTTCAGAAAGGAATCTGTTCTTCCAAATGACATTGGTAAGATGGGAGTGCTTTTTTTTTCTTAATATAAATCTATTTCTCTTCTGATCTCCTCACTTTGCAGCTAAAGTCTTTCAACCTCCTTGGGATGAAAGAAGGACTGTAGAATATTGATTTTTTTCCTTCCCCCTGTAAATTCATGACAAATGGTGAACAGAAGCTTATCTGGAAGTTTAGAC
Organism: Galeopterus variegatus; assembly: GCF_000696425.1. NCBI lineage: Eukaryota > Metazoa > Chordata > Mammalia > Dermoptera > Cynocephalidae > Galeopterus > Galeopterus variegatus. The sequence goes on from NW_007742102.1 coordinate 12,615, forward strand.
GTCCAATTAAAATTTTGCTCTCAAGTGAAAATTCCTTTAAAAAAAAAAAGGACTCCAACTTCTATGCACTCCTCATATATCTTCATCTCACTGGTGACATGTCCCAGAACAAGTTTCAAGAAACTGATCTTAAAATTAATTTAGGGTGTGTGTGTGTGTGTGTGTGTGTGTGTGTGTGTTAAAAGATGCACCACTCAACATTTTTTCTTCCTTTGGGTCAAAGGGAAGGTAAGACATGGTATCTAGCTGGAAGGATGATGCAATTTTGTGAATTTGGTGGTAATTTGGACCCAGGCCCTGGGTGGGGCTGGCTGTGGCAAGATAAGACACGAGGACTGAGAAGGAAAGGGCATGCTATTTCAGGCAAATCATGAATGTAAGTACCGAGGCAGGAAATGAGAGGCCTGGACAGGTATGAGCAAATCATCTCAGAACAGTGATGCATTGTTTACAGGACTGACACAGGGTTTGTATGACAGGAAGTCAGAAAAAAGTCTGGAGAATGAATTGGAGCCAGCCTCATGTGAGTCCATTTCATAAAAGTCTCGGTATTTAAATTGTTTCTTTAAATAAGTGAAAATGAGTTAATTTCATAAAAGTCTCAGTATTCATGAATCCACTTTATGAAATGAGTCCATTTCTTAAAAGTCTCAGTATTTAAATTGTTTCTTTGCTGACTTTTTTTCACTATGATTCTCTCCTTTTCCATCTATTAGCAACCCCTGCTACAACTTTGCCTGATAAGCTTTATCTACTCCCTCTTTATGCCCCTTCTCCTACCACCACTTGAAATCATTACTGGAAAAGACAAAGAGCATTTGCTAATAACTGTTGATTAAGTGAAACTAGTAATAATGCCTTGGGAAGATGATTATGATTCTTCCCCCCAAAAAAGAAAGGTAAATGCCTAGATACACATACATATACACATACATGCACACAAGCACACATAGGCACACATACATGTGCAGGTGCATGTACACACATGAATATATATGTATGCACATGCATGCACATGAATATGTGTGCATATGTGTGAACACACACACAACAAAAAGAAATAAAAAGCAGAAGAGTGATTCTCCCCTTTAAAAACAGAGCTGGTCCTGAAGGAACCTGACAATCTTTCTACCTCACAGGGTTCATCATGTAACTCAAAACTCCACAGCACTTTCCCACCGAATAATATCAACAACAATACTCAATTGATAATCTAACCTCAACTTGATCACCATTTCTCTGCAGAGCCATAGAACAGTTCTGAGTAATAGATTTAGATGCAAAAACCTCTACAATCTTAAGTCCCTAACTTCCTAACACAGGTTTGGCTCCAGGAGCTCCAAAGCATCCTCACCTTCCATGCTTCCTGCCTTTCTTCCTGCACTCATCTGGCCTCCCTGGGGCACCTTGCATTTGCTTGATTCGCAATTCTTACATCATCTTTTGGAAGCAGATATATAGATAAGGGAGCAGAGCACTGAAAACAAGACAGCTGCTGGGGGAGCCACCTGGGCAGAAGCACCGAGCTGCAATCCCTCATTCTAAGATATATCTAAGCAATGAACGGTCAACAGGAAAAGTCTGGATAGAAAATTCTATTTTCTGGCTGGCTTTTGGAAAATAAAGTAGGGTTGTTCCCAGTTTGACCATATGTATAACAAAGCTTCAATTCTTTTGTCATGTGAGCACTATAATGGACTCAGAGTAGTGGTCCTTTGGGAGGTTCAGCCCATTCTTCCCTTTTGCAACTGTACTTAGAAGGACGTTTTCACTTGCTAATATCAAAAATCCTACACAAACCGTCTTAAGCAAACAAAGTGACCATATTGGCTTATGTAACTGCAAAGGCAGGACGATATGCAGGCTCTCAATCAACACTATTGTATGAAATCAATCTCAATTTCAATCTCAATCAATCTGCCTTCCTTCCTGCCCTTCCTCTCTCTCCTTTCCTTGGCCCTGATTTTACTCTGGGGGGGAGGGGTATTCTCAAAGGGCTCTCCCAATGTGATGGCCAAGATGACTAGGCTTATATTCTATATCCCTTGCTCTATAACCCCAGTAAAAGTCTTGAAGATCCTTCCCATGGGCCTGTTCTTTGTCGTGTGACTATACCAAAGTGATGCCTGTGGCCAGGAGCCTACATGCCCTCCACTGGCCCTCACTGGCCACATGCCCTTCCAAGGAACCAAGAGCCAGGATCAGTTGACAAGGGTAGAGAGGGGTCTGAGGTTTTACCCTACTGGCAAATTAACAAGTGAGCTTGCCACAGCTTCACACATGCTGCTACACTCCTGGGTCAGAGACAAGGAACTTTACTTCTCATGGCACAGCGTGTGCATCACATTTACCTTGATTCCTCTTGCTCAACTTCCCTGAGGAAAATGCAGAGTGGCCTGGGCAGGTGCTGCACACACAGAGTTGATAAGCATCACAGCTGAGGATCCTGAGTTTAGGAAACCCCAATCTTACAAGGAGGCAGCTAGTAAACCTGCCAACCCTTCATCTTGGCTACTGCCTAGAGGGAGACCCTGTCACTGTCATCCTGTTTACTGTACAAACATCCTTGAAAACACAGTCTGGAACAAAAGCTGATACAAGATGTGCAGAAACATGAGACCCATAACAATTGTCTTCCAACAATCAGCCCCTAAATCATGAAGAATGATAGAGGCGAGGGGTGGTTCTCTAAAACGAGGGAGCATGTTCTGATACCAGAAGGGAAACCCTGAGCAGCCAAAAAGAAGTACCATAACTTGAGGTATTATTCTAACTCCAGGTGTATGCTGACTCCCCAACTCAGTTTTAGCTGCTAGGAGCCCCTGGCACTATTTTTGCACCTGAGTGAATTGTGTCAACGCCAAGTTCAGACAGTTATTTACATCTGGCAGCATGCCCCCCTGAAATCCACTTCTTTGAAAAAAATCTCAAAGTCCTGGAGGAAAAAAAATGTCACTCTGGGACCACCTCTTTGTGTGGTCTATGAGTGGTGAGGACCATAAATTCTGTCTCAAATTTTGACAATTTTGCCTCTGTAGGATCACCTGTTCCCCTCTAGTTCCTCAAGCCCACACAAATAAAAAGGAAAACTGGGATTCAATATGTAGACAGGGAGGTTAGTGTTGTGTTGGAGTAGATGAGCACCATAGCAGCCTCGGATTCAGAATTTGCTTTGTCATATAACTGCTGTGACCCTACCGGTCTGTGAACTCTGAGGAATGCTTTGGTTCTCCTTGGCATAGGTTCTATGCATGGAATCTAGGAAGAGAAGATTTGCAAGAAAAGATGCAAGCAAGGTATGGAGTCCAAGAAGGGGCAAAATTTCCTCAGGGAAACAAGCCATGCCAAAGGACAAAGGACAACTCCAAAAAGGAAGACATTTGAAATTCCACAAAACTACCTCTGAATAAATCCTGCTATTTTGAGCCAAAAACATGTTTCTGCTATGCATTAGAGATTCAGCACTGACTAAAACATAGGGCCCTTTCCTTCATAGAGTTTGCAATCTCAGAGAAAATGCAGTTATTCATAAAGTTAAAACACAGATGAATATCATAAAATATTGTACTAAAGACTATGAAAAAAGGAACAAGCAGAAATACAAGCTTTGCTTGTATGGTTTGGGATGGCTTCTCCGACGAAGGGACAGTGTTGCTGAGAAAGAAACAGGTGAAATACAAGGAGGGAAGAAAGAGGCTTCCACAGAAAGCAGAGACCTTGTGAGGAGCCAGAGGCAGGAAAGAGCAGGAGGCATGGCTAGTCCCGAAGGGAGGAGGTGAGACAGCAGAATGGCCAGGGAGGTGCAGATGGGGCAGACAACGTGGGGACACCAGACAACGTGGGGACGACCAGGCAGAGTCAGACCCTGTGGCCTTGTAAGCCAGAATACACAGGACCTCAAGGCTGGGGCAGGACTTGGGAAGGTGAGAAGAAAGAGATGCCATCTGACGTGTGTTTTTAAAAGACCACCTGCCTTCTGCATAGATAACAAGCTTGGGGGCCAAGAAAGAGGGTAAGAAGACTATGTATTTAGGGCACAGATTCTCTACGTGAGGACCAGTGGCATCGACATCACCTGAGAGCTCATTAGTAAAGCAGATTTTCAGGGTTCTACTCCAGACCCACCGAACCAGAAACTCAGGGGATGGGGCCAAGAAATCCGTGTCTTAATAAACCCTCTGGATGATTCTGATGCACATCAAAATCAGAAAAATCCCTAGTTTAGGGGCATACCAAGTAGTCCTGACAAGGAACTAATGGTAGCTTACAAGATGGGGATGGTAGAGATGAAAACCATTAATGCATGAATAATTCATAAGTATTCATAGGTGTTCCCTCCAAATTTGGCAGAGGTGAGTAAACGCAGCCCTTCTCGGCCATCAGGAGGACAATTAACTGAGTCAGCGGCCTTGCAGAACAAAAGAAAACACATCTGTCCTCCAGTAACTCAGCTCACTTGCGTGAGGCTTTGTCACCCCTAAGGACTTCAGCACTTGAGGCTCCTTAAAGAGTTGCTGCAATTAAGAGCTAATATTTGAAACATAATTATGTTCGATTCCATTCAACAAGTCTCTACTAAGAACCTGCTGGGTACAGTGAGTAACAGAGGCCTTAAGACCTTAAAAAAATCTTTGTAAATAACCCCCACCAGGCAGGACTAGAAAATAATAATGGGGAGGTAAAAGAATTCTAGAAGGTAGCAGTTGTTGCACAGGAGCTGAAGTAAAAAGCAGAGTGGGCAAAGAGAGGGAAAAATTGCCCACTTGGTCCTTAAGCTGACCACAATATTCTGCTGGTATAACCGCTCCTTTTCAGGTCCTCCTAACCTGCCCTGCATGGAACACACACGTACAAGTACATGCACACACACACTCACAGTCAAGCTCCCCTGCACACCTACACGCATCTCATTTGATGGGGGAAAAAAAAAAGGAATAAGATGTTGAACAGCTAAGATATCTCCGCAGCTAAGATAAGAAACACATAAATTAATCCTTACTCAAGAAATAAGAACCACCAATTTCATGGATATAGTTTCTTCTGTAACCTCTACTTTAAATAAGAACTGACCTGCTTAAGAGAGAGAACAACTCTTTTAGATTAGGCTCCAAATGCATCCGTCCAGAACATTAATTCTGTTGAAAGGACATTAGTGACCATCTAGTCTAACCTCCTTTCACAGGAGACATCCAGGGAGGTCAGGGGATTTGACTAATGTCATACTACCCACAATAGACCTGAAACTAGAGCCTGCCTCCCTCTGCCAATTTTTTCCTCTTTTCCACACCACTTCCAAAGAGTCATCACACTGAGAAAGTACTCATTTATATAAAAAATGTTTGAGTAAACATGATTTAATGACTGTGAAATAGACACTGTAGAGAGTATTCCAGTTTAATCAAGAGGCAGTCTGTTCAAGCAACTCCATGCCCTGAACATTCTGGCTAAGATTTCACTCTGTGTCCTTAGCCACTGTTCTACCCTCAGCATAAGATGTGCTTGCATGCCGTGAAGATAATCATTAGAGGGATTAAAGACATTTGAGTGCAGGAGAGTGACAGAGGAACCAAGAGAGGCCTCTTCCCTGGCAACATCAATTAAGTAATCCAAATGGCCAGAGTGAAGCAACATCTTACTTCAAATACAACGGAGTTGGGGGAAAAAAATTATGACAAACATCAAGAAAGCAGCAGCAGCAGCTCCAATAATATCTTCATATAAAAACAAACCCCAAACCTCAGCAAACATGTCAATGTTTTTTCTTTTTTTTAATTCTCAAAATAAAGAACAGCTGAACAGAGTAAGGGTTTTGATGGAGACAAATGATTTCTATGATTTGGTTCCCCAAAGTTTATTTGTTCTGGTCATTTTCTCTCATTTGTTCCTAACAGATCAATATTTGTCTTCACTTACTCCCCCACAATTCAGCAATCTGAAAAAAAATGAGTTCCTGGAGAAAAACTGTGACTCATTAGTGGGGTTTGGGTCAGGGCACCCACAGCAGATTTGACTTTGGGGAAACCTCCATCTTTGGAATTATTGATACCAGCACATCTGCTGAGTTTAAGATCAAATATTTACTCAGGGGAAAAATAATCATTTTTTAATTAAGGAAGCTTACATATTAATAAAATGAGAGAAAGAAAAGCACTTATGCTCTCTATTCAGTCCTAAAACAGTCTATTACGGAAAACTGCTTTTCACGAAGACTGGGAGCTCCCAATGGCTCAACTATGCCGTTCCAGGCATTTTTGATAATCCAGATGGGACATGCTGTGGCTAAGAGTAGGCTTGGGGAACTTTCCCTCAGGGGAATCTCTTTAATAGATATGTCTTAGGTGCCTGCTTTGCCTAAAGTGGCAGAGAGAGAGACCCAGTGAGAGAGAAACTGAAGAAACAGAAACACAGAGTTAGAAAAGAAAGAGATGGAAACAAACATGCATTGAAAAGAAAAGAAAGGAAGAGAGGTAAAGATGTCCAAGCAGAGAGCAGAAACACACATATGTACATGTGAGCACACATATATGCACACATACACACACGCACATGCACGCACACGTGCGCACACACATGCACACAGGCACAAACAGCAGAATGGCTGCTTCAGTGCCCTTATTTACATGCCCCTACCTTTAGCTGTCTCCTTCTCTGTTTCCTGTCCTTGGAATTCTTGAAACCAACCCACCTCTGTCCTCAAAGCCAGACCTCTCACAGCCAATGCACACTGAAGTATCCATTGCCCTGTTTATCTTGGGGTTGCTGGCTTCAATTTTTTTTTCAGTCAACATGAGTATACTAATCTATAATACAAATTTTCGTAAGTCAACTCACAAATACTGAACCCACAAAGTAAGCAAATATGGCCAGATCACTCCCTTCCTAAAGTCCATTGATGCCTTTCCATTGCTCTGGTGATACAGGTCAATTTCTCTAACATGGTTTACTAAGCCCTGCAGGACCTGACCTCTGCTGACCTTTCCAGCCTCTGCTCTTGCCTCTTCCCACCTCAAACCCTGTGCTCCAGCCAGAAGCGTGGATGTCTCTCACTCAAGCCCAATCGGGTTCCCTTCTCTTCTCCTGGTCTCTCCATAAAACCCCCTCCACAGCATCCCGTGCTATCTTTTCCCAAGGTTCACTCACTAATCCAATCCCTGGTGCTTCGCATTTATAGAACAGCCTTCTTTAAATCCCCTCTTCAACTCCGGTTAGCTGTTTTTATTATGTATCCTCTCAGGATAGTGCAGATGCCCAATAACAGCATCTCTGGCCATATCGTAACTGCCTCCTAACTTGCCTGTCCCTCCACCACAGGGTCCTATCTTTCATGCTCACTACCGTATCCCTAACCTCCACACTGAGGACAATGATTAAACACTGCAAATTTATGGTCACTTTAGGCTAAACTATTCTTTTTTCTTTGAGATTTTTAATAAGAGATATCAGTGAAAGAACTGCCACTTCCAGTATTCCTTAGGAAGCTCCATGCCAAGAAATATCCAGGTGTCATAAGTAACTGTTTCACCTCACTGCCAAATGGGGGATTTTAAGCTCTGGACCAGTGTCATTTGTTTGGCAATCGGGGTGAACATAGGAATTTTGCCCTCAATTTTCAGCTAACCCACTGCACAGATAATCAGACTATCTGTCTGAGGTTGAGCTCCCTGGGAAACAGACTGAAACTTTTGTGCAAGAGGTCTGTTGGGAGTGCTCTTGGGATCAACCCTGAAAGGAAAAGAAGGAAGCAGGATTAGGCAGAGAGAGGAGCTGACCTGTGATGCACTCTCAACAGAGGTCTCTGAATCCCATGAGCAGAAGTTTGGAAGGCCCTTTGGAGTTGTCCTGAATTGAAGCAAGGGGCTGGGCATTTGTGCTCTAGAGAAAAGGTCATTGGATGTTGACTGCCCCATCCCTTTTGGAGGGATCATAGCCTTGGGCAAAGTGACTCTCAAAGGCAGCAAGCAATTAAAGAGACAGAATGAGAGCTGGGGACTGTCCATGACACACACTGGCTGCAGCTGGGAAAAGGAATGCCTGGGTCCTGATTCAGGCACCTGGGCTGCACACCACAGCATCCACCACACTATTTCAGAAGAGGGAGAAAGAGGTTCTGATGCTTTTATTACTTTCCCCCTATCAGAACTCATGGGCACAGGGTGCTTATCATTTACCACTTTCCTGCAGCTGATTGGCAATACAATGGGATAGATTTCTACCTCACATTCCTACAGGGAAGTATCTAAAGAGCTAGCAAGCATTTTTCAAATAAAAACACAGCTCAATCAAGAGACTTTGAGGAGGTAGGGAGAGGGGTTGCAAAAAAACAGAGAAGCTTAGGGGACTTTGACTAAGAACCATAAACAATACCTATATTTCATTCATTCCACAGGCTTCCAATGAGAAGGGAACTAAATCCAAATGAATCTGAATGAATCAGAAAGTTCCAGGCCCTCAGAGGGGAATTTTCCTGAGGACCTATGATAGCATATACAGAAACTCTGTGCATATTTGTTTAACTGAATTGAATGAAATCATATGCAAAATGGTGGCATTTATACTTTTATTTTGAAACAGTGAAGGTTTTGATTGTAGAATACATGAGGGCATTATTTTAGAGGTAAATTAATAAAGATGTCCTGGGGTTTGGGAATTAAACAGGAGATAAAGGAAACAGCAAAAAAGGAAGAGGGGTCTTACGGGAAGCCTAGGCGAGATAAAGGAGATGAGGGAAGGTAAACCGGATCCTCAGCATTACAGTCTGAACGTGTCTGAGCCAAGGAAGACAGTTGAGAGGTGTCTAAGAGGGGCTGACAGATGTGGACCCCAAGAAGGCAGAAATCAATAATTCTGAGTCATAAAATCAGAAAGGCATTGAACATTTGAATGGTGAAGGAGGCCCAGAAAAAAAAATTACCTTGCTGTATGCCAGTATCTGCAAAAATAAATGAACAAAAACCCACAAAAGCTACTTGCTGCAACTGTTGGGAAGGGAGATCCTGGAATTACCCTGCTACCTACCATAAATGTGTAAACTCTCGCTGATACTGTCTTCCATTATGGTGCTGTTTTAAGTGATTTTAGTGAACATAAAATTGTGAAAGCTTTCATAGCCTCATTTAGGACTTCTATTGCCCACCCTTATTTTTAAAATGATGTCCTTGGCTGTGAATTCTCCTACTATGAGGGTGTTTAATACCTCATTTCTGTGGTTGGGTAGAAGCTATTGTGCGTACACACAGTTTACTAATGGACACATATGCCATTCAACTGCAGATTACCAGTCTCCTTGCATGCATGGTGGTCCACAACCTCACAGAACTTGACAATGAGCGTGAACTACTAGGACAAGTAGGATGGTGGTCCCAGCTTTGCAAAAATCCCTTAACCCCATAAGACATAGACTTCTTATCTCTTAAATAACATAGGAATGAATATTTTAAAAGTCCTGTTCATCTTGCAAGGATATCTGAGAGATTCAAATGAGATTTTGTAAGTGAAAGTAGCTTATAAACTTTAAGATGGAATACAAACATAAGGAATTATTACAACATGAATAAAGAATATAAGAGTCTGTTATGGAAAGAGCACAGAAAATATCCAGTAAAATTGGTGAGAAAAATAGTTTAGGTATTAGTTTTTTTTACATTTGGCCCTTTTTCACCCTAATAATAAAAGCTACCACAACATGAAACATAATAATAAATGAATTTCTTCATGGTTACTGTAGAAATACTTTCTGGTCTCTAGATAGCATCATCAAACAGTTGTGTTTGGCATGATAGAAGAAAAAGTCAATATTTACAAGTGCACATATATGGGCTGGTTCTATTCTAAGGGTTTTATATGTATTAACTCATTTAATCCCCAAAACAACCCTATAAGGAAGGCACTATTATTAAACTCATTTTACAGGTGAGACATCTCAGGTCAGAGAGGTTAAGTAATTTGCCCAAGACCACACATATAGTAAGTGGCAGCACCAAGAATTGCACCCAAGCCATCTGGCTCCTAACCTAACACAGTGATGAGAGAGAGAGAGAGAGAGACAGAGACAGAGAGAGAGAGAGAGAAAAAATCAACATTAACCTCAAAAAGCTATACCTGTGAGGAGGAGGCAGATAAGAAGGTCAGGGAAAGAAAATATTTTAATAATGTATTTTTAAAATGTTTGTATCTTTAAGAACAGGAACCAGACAAGGATGCCCACTCTCAACACTCCTATTCAACATAGTATT
>NW_007742103.1:0-809 GCF_000696425.1 Galeopterus variegatus
GTCATCTGCTCAAGCTGGCACATTGGATGCAGAACTTCTGAAAAGCATGTTCACACTGATACTTTATACACATATTCAAGGACATTATTTTCTCTTTGGCCAAACTTGTTCAGAGTTCATTTTCATCTGACTGAAACTAATGTGGGGAGGGGATAAACTAGAGAGACATGGAGGGCAATTAAAGTGTGTAACTGAAAAACAATCATCTTTTTAGAAGAGGCATTTTAGATCTTCAAGCAAGACAAGAACAGCCTCATCAGACAGGGGAGAAGGGGCCAATTTTGATGGATCAGGAGATTCAGTGTGGGGTTGTGAATTTTAGCATCCAAATCCTTCCATTTTTCTCCTTTCTGTTACTTACAGCCCTGTTTTTGTTTTGTTTTGTTTTGTTTTGTTTTATCCTGAACACTTCCTAAATTTACATGAGAACCCTGGAAAAAACTAAGTTCATTTGGCATTGTAATTGAAAATCTGCATTCAAAACGTGTTTTGCTGTTTTTCTGTTTCAGCCGAGTGGACACAACAAAATTATTTGAGAGCGTGCATCTTTGAGATTCTCAAATTCTCCATGTGAGTTGTTCCTTACACTAAAAATTACACTCTACTTTCAGAGACCTTAAATTTTTTTTGTCTTTAGGTGTAAGCAGAAAATCAATTCACTAACATGATACGCAAAATCACCAGAGAAGGTAGAGGACCAATTCCCACTGCAGTTATCAACATCCTACCCTTTTCAAGCAGTAATGTCTTAGCTATCACATAAGAGCCTTAATAAATAGGTGTTTAAATACATGTAGTAATTAGTCAGT
>NW_007742103.1:1697-2634 GCF_000696425.1 Galeopterus variegatus
ATCAGATCCTCCCAAGTTGGTCAGACCTCTATTATCACTTCCTCAAGACTCTGTCACCTGAAGCCACTTCTGGTCTACATCACCTCCCAAATGATAAAATGCATATGGTCAGAGTCTCCACTCTCTGGACCTTGAAATGCCTTCCATGATCCTCCACTGGTTCTTGTGACATTTCGACCCCTTGCTCTCACTGTCTCTTCCTCTGCTCCCCTGCTTCAATCCTCCTGCCTGTCCTGTGCTTTGAGTTGGGTAAGATGGAGCAGATCCAGTACCAAAGAATGAGAGCAGTTCTAGGGAAATGCACAGGTTACCTCATATCTGTCACTATGTTTTTTTGCACATGCCGTGTATACTTTCGTGTACTAACTTTGACAATCCTGTGATCATTCTCCTACATGCCCACCTCCCACCTTCACTGCCTCTCTATGAATCCACCTTTGAGACAAAGTTTCTGGTATCATTTAGCCAGATATCTCCAATCACCTTTTTACCTGGCATAACCTCAACCTTAGATCAATATTACATCATTATCAATTTCTTCACTGTCATCTCCCTCTTCTGGTAGGTTTCTGGTGGCCTTGAGTTTCATTCTCCAATTTTTAACGCTTGACAATGCCTCCACCCACTCCCATATACCCAATCAAACCCCTTTATTCCTCCCAGAAGATCTTACCCACTGCCCCGTTTACTGGATCACTCTCCTTCCAACTCTGAGACTCCTCTGAATCTCATAAGTTTCAGGTGTTCTTTCCTCTCTCTACCTCTTTCCTTCCTTCCTTCCTTCCTTCCTTCCTTCCTTCCTTCCTTCCTTCCTTCCTTTTTCTCATCAATCACTCTATCCAAAACACACTAATAGCTTATTATCATTTTCCAGACACTGTGGTATGTTACGTACTAACTATAGCCCTCACTCCCAGTTTTTGTGCTGTATGCTAAG
>NW_007742103.1:3413-3987 GCF_000696425.1 Galeopterus variegatus
TAATTAATACATAACTCTTTTGACACTGGACACCATGTGTCATGGGCCACCAAAACCCTTTATCAACTTGTATTCCGATCCTCAGCATCAGATCCTCCCGAGTCGGTCAAACCTCTATTATCATTTCCTCAAGACTCTGTCACCTGAAGCCACTTCAGGTCCAAATCACCTTCCAAATGGTAAAATGCATTTGGTCAGAGTCTCCACTCTCTGGACCTTGAAATGCCTTCCATGATCCTCCACTGGTTCTTGTGACATTTCGACCCCTTGCTCTCACTGTCTCTTCCTCTGCTCCCCTGCTTCAATCCTCCTGCCTGTCCTGTGCTTTGAGTTGGGTAAGATGGAGCAGATCCAGTACCAAAGAATGAGAGCAGTTCTAGGGAAATGCACAGGTTACCTCATATCTGTCACTATGTTTTTGTGCACACACCGTGTATACTTTCGTGTACTAACTTTGACAATCCTGTGATCATTCTCCTACATGCCCACCTCCCACCTTCACTGCCTCTGTATGAATCCACCTTTGAGACAAAGTATCTGGTATCATTTAGCCAGATATCTCCAATCACCTTTT
>NW_007742103.1:3997-8988 GCF_000696425.1 Galeopterus variegatus
TTTTACCTGGCATAACCTCAACCTTAGATCAATACTACATCATTATCAATTTCTTCTCTGTCATCTCCCTCTTCTGGTAGGTTTCTGGTGACCTTGAGTTTCATTCTCCAATTTTTAACCCTTAACAATGCCTCCACCCACTCCCATATACACAATCAAACCCCTTTATTCCTCTCAGAAGATCTTACTCACTGTCCTGTTTACTGGATCATTCTCCTTCCAACTCTGAGACTCCTCTGAATCTCATACGTTTCAGGTGTTCTTTCCTCTCTCTACCTTTTTCCTTCCTTCCTTCCTTCCTTCCTTCCTTCCTTCCTTGGCTCCCTCCCTCCCTCCCTCCTTCCTTCCTTCCTTCCTACCTTCCTTCCTTCTTCTCATCAATCACTCTATCCAAAACACACTAATAGCTTATTATCATTTTCCAGACACTGTGGTATGTTACTTACTAACTATAGCCCTCACTCCCAGTTTTTGTGCTGTATGCTAAGGCTTCTGGCACTAAAGCTAGCTGTAGAATTGCCTTTTGGAGGAGAGATATCCTCCCCCACAACCTCTCTTGTCCTTCCCCCCCCTCCCACCCCCATACACATACCCTCTGCCCCACTGGAGAAACTACCAAAGTTTTCATCAGGTTTCAGGACATTTTATTTCCCCATTCACAGGAATTGTCGTTTACTGTTTTGGGCAAAGGAATTAATCAAATGTTTGATCCCAGTGACGGGTGGTCTCTTTGTTCTTACTGCTGCTACTCAGCCTGACAGAGCAGGAAAACTGGATCTGCCCCCATTGGATAAGGCTGGGACTTTTCTGTTTTACTTTATTTATCTCCTGTCTTTTCCACTTCAACTCCAAAAGTATGAGTTATCTTCTTATGACAGTGCCTCTTTGGAATGTTTTCCTACCCTTCTCCATGTCCCTATTCATGTAGAAAATCAAATGGGAATCAAAGGGATGTCTAGGGTGAAAAACAACCACTTAGGCTTCCTAATATAGATTAAAAGGTCTTTCCTAACTTCCTAAGGCCAAAGACCCACGTTGGAATACGGAACCAAAGCCCAAGTTTGTAATCAAATATTCCTTTGCCTCCTATTATTCTACGTAAATGTATATTCCCATCAGGGATATCAAAGAACAGGAAAGCTCCCCGTGACAGGGGATGATTAGAGTTTCAAGTCTTAAGCCCTATCTATCTTCCTTTCTGTGGGGAGAAGTATCTTATTAGCAAAACTCTAAATCTTATTTCAATTCAGTATCATGAGGAAGTACAGAAAAACTAGGAAATTATGTTCTTGCAATAGAGAAATGTACTAATAAGTACAAACTGGAAGAATTGTTGCTGACTTTATATGATTCTTTAAGTGGAGACGAGCTCATTCAAAATACAGACCAAGTGCAGTGTTGTGTTTCACAATATGTTACTTGAACATTGTAACACCAACAATGGCTCAACGTAAATATTTAAAACGTACTAAGCAGAAAACAAAAGGTATGTTTAACAAATATTTATTGATCTATAGTTTGCCCAGCTTTAGTTTAGAACTACAAGCTCCTCTATTATCACAGTCAGGTGAATTTATATTGTTTATTTACAAAGTTTCATATGAGATTTTATTTATTAACTAAGCAGCATGGCATTTTACCTTTGAAAAAGTCCTCATTCTTTTAAGAATTCAAAGTTTTTTCAAGTGTAGAATGGGGCTGTGCTCTGGGTTATTTCTCAAAAGGTCTTTACAGCTCTAACCTAAGTGTGTTTGACTTTTAAGGAATTGCCATATTTTTCATATTCTGTGTAACTTTTCTCATTTGGATGATCTGGACAGTTCTGTCTGAAATAGCATAGCATATTCTAATGCAGTGTCCTAGTAATTTATTTCTTCAATCTGAGTTAAAATCAGAGGGTACTTCTAAAGTAATTAACATATGGCATTTGTATAATACCCTTGGCTTTAAAGTTCATTCAAATTCCATCCCCTTACATTCATGAAACTAGTGGGAAAGGCAACATTTTCTCCAATTTATAGGCAAGAAAACGGAAACCCAGAGAAATGGAGCGGACCCCTGATTCTTGATCAAGTGCATGCTCTTAGCAGGATCCTGTGTTACAGGGACTCTAGGTAGCAACTATGTAAACTTCCTAGAATAGCCATGGTTCAGGTTTGGCTAACAAGGCCCACTGCAACTTATTTCCAAGTACCTCAGTTGTCCCTGAGGTACTTGTCATCTCCCCTGATGCCCACCCCCCACATCTGCCACCCATGGGGACTAGGAAGGAAGAAGCTGCTTGCCAGAAAGTGGGACTCTGGAGGCCAAAGCCTAAGGACACCAACACCATTGCTGACAATTTGAAAAGCTGAAAAGGGGAAGGGTGAGTGCTGGGAAGTGTACAGAAAGAGCACAGTGACACAGTCAGAAGGGGCATGTCAAGCGAGGACACCAAGAAACCTGCTGAGCTCAAAAAGGGGCCTCCACAAGGAACAGTGAAGGTCAAGAAGCAGCTGAGGCAGGCGGCCGGCAATGTCCACACAGCAGATCCACACCCAGGTAGTGGTCACCAGCAGACGCTCAGAAAGGGAGGGAGAGGTGTAGAAATGGAAACTCTTCTGAGATATGTATTTATTGAAAGTGTGTTAGAGAGTTTGGGAAGGAGAAGGCAGCCAGGTCCTCCTAATAGCACCACACTTTACAGTTAATAGTTCGTGGGGTGGGAAGTCTTTGACTCTGCTCACCAAAGGCCAATCCACCTTCTGGAGTTTTCTAACCCACATGAGTTTCAGGGTCCTAGTTCAGTTCAGACAGGGCCTGGAAGGGCCAGAAGAAGCTAGTATTTGGGTACGAATGTCCTTTTCCCTGAGTCTTCTTGTGACAGTGCTTCTTTTCTCATTACACAAATGAATATGTATTGATAATATAATGTGATGCTGACTAAATCGCATACACCACATAACTGGAGCAGTTTTTGTTGGAGGTGGGTAAACCAGAGATATTATTCAGTCTTCCCTGGGGGAAAAATATTATTTGTCTGTAGAATGAATAGAAAATTATGAAAGTAAATGAGAGGTGTAGATAGAAGAGGGAGGCAAGAGGAAAAAATTATGGTACAGAAGAGAATTAGAACTGGAAAAAATTAATTTTCTTGTGTGAGAAGTATATTTTAAATGTGAATTGATATAGATGTAGAAGAGATTGGTATTTCAATTTTGGTGAGAATCCGCACCTCCATAACTCCTTTTTTACAAAAGCAAAACTGAGACTAGGAATTTTAAGAGATTTGTCCGATTTCATTCTTCTGCATATGGATGTTTGATTTCCCCAACACCATTTTTGGACAGGCAGTCTTTTTCCCAATGTAGTTCTTGTTGCCTTTGTCAAAGATTAGTTGGCTGTAAGTATGTAGGTTGATTCATGGGTTTTCTATTCAGTTCCATTAACCCAAGTGTCTGTTTTTATGCCAGTGCCATTCTGTTTTGGTTACAATAGCTTTTTAATATAATTTGAAGTCGGGTAGTGATATATCTCCAGCTTTATTTATTTATATATTTATTTGCTTGGTATTTCTTTGGCTATTCAGGGTCTTTTATTATTCCATAGGAATGTTAGGATTGCTTTTTGTATTTCTGTGAATGTCATTTTCATGGGGATTGCATTGAATCTGTAGATTGCTTTGGGTAGAGTGGACATTTTCCTGATGTCACTTCTTCCCATCCAAGAGCATGGTATGTCTTTCCGTCTTTTTGTGTTCTTTTTCATTACCTTCAGTCGTGTTTTGTAGTTCTCATTGTAGCAATCTTTCACTTCCTTGGTTAAATTGATTCTTAGGAATTTTACTTTTTGGCTACTATTGTAAACAGGTAATGTTGCCTGATACAAAATCAACAAACAAAAATCAATATTGTTTTTACACCCCCTTTTTTTAAAAAAGAGCAACTGAGACTAGAAATTTTAAGGGAGTTGTCCAAAATAATATAGCTAGTAAGTAATGATGGTCTCAGTACTGAAATTCTTATGATTTCAGGAGCCAGATTCGGAGAACTAACGATATCATCCTGGATTCAGTGTTTAGGTAATAGGAACATGAATGCAGAGGGAAATACATTTGTTTAATACTATTTGAGAATATTTCTGTGAAAGGTATCCTACAAACTTGGGGTGAAAAGGAAAATGAGACAAAGTTCCTGTGGGAGCTCACAGCCTAACGGGGAAAGCAGGCACACAGAAGGGAAAGCTGCAACATGTGTACCAGAAGCCTGCCATAGAAACATGAATGATGTGCTGTGGAGGCTATGAAGAACGAGTGAGCATTTGGGGGCAGGGGAGGAAAGGGATTGCTGAGAAGTAACATCTGAAAGGGATCTGGAAAGATTAGTGGAGATATTTTAGACTTCAGAGGAGCAAGACCACTTCAGATTAAAGGGACTAGTGTCCAAAGAAGCAGGAAAAATGTTTGCTTAGAGGACAATTTGTGGGATGGAGTGCTGAGAGGAGGGAGAGAAGTAGGTCAACACCAGATTTTGAGGTTCTCTGTTTCTGTAGGCAATGCCAGTAAGTTTGGACATTCCCTTTGAGCAATGTGGTACAATTAAAGGTAGCCCATCACTAAAAATTGTCTCATATGTTTCAGAATAGATTTATAGCTATATTTTGAGACATTATTTAGTTTCTGTGCAATTTAAATCCTTATTTAAGGTGACCAACCATTTTGGTTTGCCAGGACTCTCCTAGGTTTAGCACAGAAAGTCCAAAGTTCCAGAAATCACTGAGACCCAAGCAAATAGAGAAAAATTGTCTCTGTAGCACTAAAGTTTGAGAGGTTAAAATGATGCATACACAAGCAATCCATGGTGTAGAAGGGGAATAGAAAGTTCCAGGTGGCAGACATAGCTGCAACCCTGTTTCCCTTGACTTTGAGGAGTCCCCCTGGAAGCCCAGTGGACTCACCATTTGGATATTTGCCTCCAGTTTGTAAACAGACAATTAGAGCAAATACTTGTGAA
>NW_007742103.1:9550-16862 GCF_000696425.1 Galeopterus variegatus
GGTAACACTGAAAAGAATACTCCCATGGCCCCTCAGTGTCTGTGAGAGCTCTGCAGCCCGCAGCCACTTCCCTGATTTCTCCCTCTACTGTGACTACCGCCATTCACTAGCAGTTCTGGGAGGAGAGACTTTTGTGAGGCTGCTTCAAATTTGGAGGGACGTGATCTTTTATTGAACAACTAGCTAGAAACCACAGGTTCACCTCAGACCTGAGGCACATATAAGAGAATTAAAGATTATATGAATATTTACATGAACTTTTTGAAGTATCCTTGTTTACAAAGACTAAATTTGCTCAACAATATAGGACCATCACATATATTTGATGGAAAATAATAGCTAATATTTGTTGAGTACTACTGTGAACTATGAAAATTAATTTATTTAGTTCTTACAACAAACCTGTAAATTAGGCACTATTATTGTCCTCACAATTGTGAAATGCCTTTTCCAAGATCACCAGTGACTATAAGTGGAAGGGTTAGGATTTTTCAATTCAACAAGACTTAATAGGCCATCCTGTTAAAATACTATATATACTTAATAGATGAACAGAGGGATGGATGGATTGACTGCACTTATCTAGAAGCAGAGAGGAAAGAAGACAATCAGATGCTCTGTGGCAGGATATTGTACCACTTCACTACCCTGATCATGAAGAACTTTTCATAGCCTGTACAATTTTGGTATGCAATTTTTGAAAATAGATATTGTCAATTATGACTTCAGAGACTCTGAATATATTAGGTTCTGTGTGCAATACACGTAGTGTATTTTTTTAAATATTCAGAATTTTTTTTTTTAAGTTGTCAACACCTGTAATGGGGGTAGTTCAGATTTTGGGGTTTTTGTTTTCCAGTTTTATTTATATTTATTTTCTTGGAATACAGTGTGCTATTTTAATACATGCTTACACAACACAATGATTCACTTAGGGTAGAGAGCCTGGTTTTGTACATATTAGTCTACCCCTTTCCCCACCCCCTCCCATACCAGCCTCTGGAAACCATTATTCTATTGTGTGCTTGACTTACTTCACTTAACAAGATGGTTTCCAGTTCCATCCATGTTGCTACAAATGATAGGATATCGTTTCTTTTTATAGCTGAATAGTATTTCATTGTGTATATATAATACAGGTTTTTTTATTATTAGCACATTCATTTTTACAAATCATGATTTTTCTTTATGCCCTTTAACCCAACCTATCACTCCCCCAACCCCCTCCGCCCCACCCCAACTGTAGTATCCTTAGGTTTGTTCTCTCCTTTTGTAAATTCAGCATATTCTTATGGTCTTGTCTTTCTTTCTTTCCTGCTTTCTTTCTTTCTTCCTTCCTTCCTTTGCACCCAGTTATGAGAGAGAAAATGCAGTATTTCTCTTTCACTATCTGGCTTATTTCATTTAACATAATTGTGTCCAGACTCGTCCATGTTGATGCAAATAGTAGAAATTTATTCTTTTTTGTGACTGAGTAGCATTCCACTGTGTACAGATACCACATTTTCCTTATCCAGTCATCCATCGATGGACACTTGGGTTGGTTCCAAAATGTGCCTATTATAAATAGAGCTGCAATGAACATGGGAGTGCAGATATCCCTTTGACATGATGATTTCCATTCCTTTGGAAATATACACAGTAGTGAGATTGATGGATCCTATGGTAGTTCTACCTGTAGTTGTTTGAGAAACCTCCATACTGTTTTCCATAATGGCTGTGCTAATTTATAGTTCCACCAACAGTGTAGAAGCGTTCCCCTTTCCCTACATCCTTGCCAGCACTTGTTATTCTGTCTTTTTTTATAACAGCCAGTCTAACTGGGGTGAGATGATATCTCAATATGGTTTTGATTTGCATTTCTCTGATGACTACTGATGCTGAGCATTTTTTCAGGTACCTGTTGGCCATTTGTACTACTTCCATTGAAAAATATATTTTCATCTCCTTTGCCCATTTTTAATTGGATTATTATGTTTTTACTCTATAGTTGTTTGAGTTCTTGGTATATTCTGGACATTAAACCCTTGTCACTCATATAGGTTACAAATATTTTCTCCCATTCCAGGGGTGGTCTTTCCACTCTGTTGATTGTTTCCTTTGCTTTGCAGAAGCTTTTTAGTTTGATATAATCCCATTTGTTTATTTTTTTCTATTGTTGCTTGTGCTTTAGGGGTCTTATTCATAAAGTTTTTGCCCAGTGCTACTTCCTGGAGTGTTTCCCCTATGTTTTCCTTAAGTAATTTTAAGGTTTTGGGTCTAATATTTAGGTCTTCAATCCATTTTGAGTGGATTTTGATATATGGTGAGAGGTACATGGTCCAATTTCATTCTTTTGCATATGGAAGTCTAATTTTCCCAGCACCATTTATTGAAGAAGCAGTCTTTTCCCCAATGTATGTTCTTGTTACCTTTGCCACAGATCAGTTGTTTGTAAGTATATGGGTTGATTCCTGGATTTTCTACTCTGTTCCATTGATCTGAGTGTCTCTTTTTATGCCAGTACCATGCTATTTTGGTTACAATAGATTTGTAATATAATTTGAAGTCAGATAGTGTTATGCCCCCAGCTTTATTTATTTATGTTCGGGATTGCTATGGCTTTTCGGGGTCTTTTGTTTTTAATATGAATGTTAGGATTGCTTTTTATATTTTGGTGAAGAATGTCATTGGTGTTTTGGTGGGGATTGCAATGTATCTGTAGACTGCTTTGGGGAGAATGGACATTTTCATGATATTAATTCTTCCCATCCAAGAGCATGGTATTTCTTACCACTATTTTGTGTCTTCTTTAATTTCTTTCAATATTGTTTTGTAATTCTCATTGTAGAGATCTTTCAACTCCTTGGTTAAATTGATTCCTAGGTTTTGTTTTGTTTTGGTTTGGTTTGGTTTTTTGGCAGCTATTGTAAATAGGCTTGCTTTCTTGATTCATTTTCTGCTAGTTTGTTACTGGATTATAAAAACGCTACTGATTTTTGGTCATTGATTTTGTATCCTGCAACATGCAACATTACTGAAATTGTTAATCAGCTCTAAGAGTTATTTGGTAGAGTCTATAGGTTTTTCTATATGTAAGATCATGTCATCTGCAGACAAAGACAGTTTGACTTTGTCCTCTCCAATCTGTAGGCTTTTTATTTCTTTCTCTTCCCTGATTGCTCTGGCTAGTACTTCCAATACCATGTTAAATAGGAGTGGTGAGTGTTGACATCCTTGTCTTGCTGCTGTTCTCAACTGAAAAGCCTTCTTCTTTTCCCCATTAAGGATGATATTGGAGATTGGTTTCTCATTGTCCCTGGATTTGTTGCTGTCGTGTGTCATGTTCATTGACTTGAGCATGTTGATCCAACTTTGCATCCCTGGGATGAACGCCACTTGAGCATGATGTGTAATTTTTTCAATGTGTTGCTGTATTCTGGTTGTTAATATTTTGTTGAGGACTTTTACATCTATGTTCATCCATAATATTGGCCTGAAATTTTCTTTTGTTGTTGTTGTTGTATCTTTGGCTTTGGTATCAGGGATATGCTGGCCTCATAAAATGAGATGGGGAGAATGGCTATTCTATTCATTCATTGATGGACATTTAGATTTATTCTATCTCTTGCTATTGTGAATAATGTAACAATGAACATGGGAGTTCAGGTGTCTTTTTGATACACTGATTTCATTTCCTTTGGATATAGACCCGCTATGGGGAGAGCGGGATAGTAAGGTAGATCTGTTTTCAGTTCTCTGAGGAACCTCCATACATTTGTTTCTCACAATGGCTATATTAACTTACATTACCACCAACAATCAGGAGAGTTCTTTTTTCTCTGCATCCTCACCAGTATTTGTCATTTTCTGTCTTGTTAATAAAAAAACATTCTAACTGGCATAAGATATCTCATTGTGTTTACATGTATCTATGTTCAATTTTGGTTTTTTTTTTCTTTTTTTCTTGGTGATGAATATTCATGGGGTACAAAGCTGACTGTCACCACTTGTGCCCATGATGTGGTGGCCAGATCAGATCAATACTGGTGGCATGCCCATTACAACAAATTGTGATGATTCCCCATGTCCCCCACCCAATCAATGCCTGACCTCAATCTTCCTCCTCCTTCCCTCACCCCATTCTGCAGCTCTAGGTATGCTCTCTCCCTCTGCAAGTCCAATGCACCACTGTGGTCTTTCTCTCCTTCCTCCTTTCTCTCTTAAGTCCCACTTACAACTGAGGACATGTGGTATATTTCCCTCTGTGGGTTGCTTATTTCACTCAACATAAGTTTCCCCAAGCTCAACCATGTTGTAGCAAATGGCATAATTTCATTTTTTCTTATGTCAGAGTAGTATTCTATGGTGTATATATAACACATTTTTCTCATCGAGTCATATGTCGATGGACATTTAGGTTGGTTCCATATCTTGGCTATTGTAAATAGAGCTTCAATGAACATGAGAGTGCAGGTATCACTTTGACATTATGATTTCCATTTTTCTGGGTATATACCCAAAAGTGGGATTGCTTCAATAGTATGGTAGATCTATCTGTAGTTGTCCAAGAAACCTCCATACTGTTTTCCATAGTAGTTGTGCTAATTTACAGTCCCACCACCAATGTAGGAGCATTCCCTTTCCTCTACATCCTTGCCAGGATTTGTTATTCTCCATCTTCCAGATTATAGCCAGTCTAACTGGGGTGAGTTCATGTATCAATATGGTTTTAATATGCATTTACCTGATCATTAGTGATGTTGAGCATTTTTTCATGTACCCGTTGGCCATTTGCATGTCTTCCTTAGAAAAATGTCTATTCAGCTCCTTTGCCCATATTGTAATTGGGTTATTTATTTTTTTACTGTGTAATTGCTTCAGTTCCTTACATATTCTGGATATTAATCCTCTGATGGATGTATACTTTGAAAAAATTTTCTCCCATTCTGTAGGTTGTCATTTCTCTCTGTTGATCACTTCCTTTGCTATGAAGAAGCTTTTTAGTTTGATTTACTCCCATTTATTTGTTTTTTCTTTTGTTGTTTTTCCTTTTGGGCTCTTGTTCATAAAATTTATGGCCAGACCAAGTTCCTGAAGTGTTTCCCATATATTTTCCCTTAGTAGCTTTACAGTTTCAGGTCTTGTACTTAAGTATTTAATCCATTTTGATATGATTTTTGTATATGGTGAGAGCTGCATGTCTAGATTCATTCTTCTGCATATGGATATCCAGTTTTCTCAGCACCACTTATTGAAGGGGCAATCTTTTCCCCAATGTATGTTTTCTTTTGCCTTTGTCAAATATCAGATGTCTGTAAGCCTAAGGGGTGATTTCTGGGTTCTCTATTCTGCTCACCTGGTCCAAGTGCCTAGTTTTATGACAGTACCATGCTGTTTTGGTTACTATAGAATGTAGTATAATTTGAAGTCAGGTAGTGTTATGACTCTGGCTTTATTTTTTTTCTCAGGGTTGCTTTGGCTATTCTGGATCTTTTGTTGCTCTGCATGAACATTAGGATTGATTTTTCCATTTCTGTGAAGAATGTCATTGGTATTTTGATGGGGATTGCATTGAATCTGTAGATCACTTTGGGTAGCATGGACATTTTCACCATGTTAATTCTTCCCATCCGAGAACATGGAATGTCTTCCCATCTTTTTGTGCCTTTAATTTCTTTCAGTACTGGTTTGTAGCTCTCATTATAAAGATCTTTCACCTCTTTGGTTAAATTGATCGCTAGGTATTTTATTTTATTTTGTGACTGTTGTAAATGGACTTATTTTCTTAATTTCTCTTTCTGTTAGTTCACTATTGGAGAATATAAATGCAACTGATTTGGGGGCATTTATTTGGTATCCTGCAATGTTACTGAAATTATTAACCAGCTCTAGGAGTTTTTTGATCGAGTCTTTAGGTTTTACTACATAGAGTATCATGTCATCTGCAAATAGGGACAGTTTGACTTCATCTTTTCCAGTCTGGATGTCCTGTATTTCTTTCTCTTACCTGTTTGCTCTGGCTAGTACCTCTGCTACTATGTTAAATTCTACTTAAATGCTACTTGTCTTGTTCCTGTTCTTAAGGGAAAAGCCTTTAGTTTTTACCCATTCAGAATGATATTGGTGGCGGGCTTGTCATACACAGCTTTTATTGTGGTTATATACTTTCCTTCTGTACCTAATTTGTTGAGAGTCATTATCATGAATAATGTTGAATTTTATCAAATGTTTTTGTTTGTCTGGGAAATACACTATTTCTCCCTCATTTCTGAAGGAGAACCTTGCTGGGTAAAGAATTCCTGGTCGGCAATTTTTTTCTTTTAGTATTTTGAATATATCATTACACTCTCTTCTGGCCTGTAGGGTTTCAGTTGAGAAGTCTGCTGTTAGTCTGATGGGGGTTCCCTTATAAGTGACTTGATGGTTTTCTCTGGCTACTTTTAGAATTCTCTCTTTGTCTTTGAACTTTGCAAATTTGACTATAATGTGTTTTGGAGAGGATTTTTATGGATTGCATCTGTTTAGGGAACTTGGAACTTCCTGGATGTGAAGGTCTGTATCTCTGCCTATACCTGGGAAATTTTCTGTTATTATTTCCTTGAATAGGTCTTCAATGTCTTTTCCTTTCTCCTTCTCTTGTGGAATACCCATGATTCAGATGTTTGAGCATTTGAGGTTGTCTGCTAGCTCTATTAGACTTTCTTCATTATTTTCATTCTTTTATCATGTTTTTCATCTGCCTGAATTATTTCACAAAGACTATCTTCAAGATCTGAAATTCTTTCTTCTGCTTGCTCTAGCCTCCTACTCAGGCTCTCTGTTTTGCTTTTTATTTCATTGACTGAGTCTTTCCTTTCTAAGAATTCTGCTACATTCTTTTTTTAATGCATTTGTAAATTTCCTCCTTCATATTCTGGATATTTTTCCTTTTTTCATCATGTTGTGTAACTGAGTCTTCTCTGATCTCTTTGAGTTTTCTCAACATCGTTGCTTGGAATTCCTTTTTATACATTTCAAGGGTTTCCTTTTCTATGGCGTCTGGTATTTGAGCATTGCTCTACTCCTTTGGTGGTGTCATATCTTCTTGTTTGTTTGTAGTTCTAGTATGGTTTATTGATCTTTGGTCATCGTGAGCACTAGAGCACTTGCTTCTTCCATTACTCTGGGATTTGCTATGAGGATGAAGATTTCCTCCTTTATTTTCAGAGTCCACTGTGACTCTTCTTTTATCAATGTAGTTGAGTGTGTGGCGGGTCACCTGTAGAGTGGCCCTGACTGCTACTGTGGTGATGAACTGTCCTTGTGCTGACAGTAGGTGTGGCAGTGGCTA
>NW_007742103.1:17323-20527 GCF_000696425.1 Galeopterus variegatus
GACACTGGAATGCAGGTCACCATGGGACACCGAGTAATTGGGAAGATTTAAGATGGAAAGAGAAAGGGCTCCGTGCAGAAAGTAGAGGACTCCTAAGTAGAGAGGTGGGAAGCTGGAACATTGCACATTGTAACCTACTCTCAAAAATGACTTTCCATCTGTCTTCTTTCAGTAGCAATGAAAATCATCAGCAAGGTGGCACTTTGCAGTTAAGATCCAAGACAAGCAAAATGTGCACATGAAATTCCTGTTTCTCTGTGTCATCCATCTACATGTATGTGATTGCTTCTAATCCCTGCATTGGTACCTGTACAGCTATTTCAGGTTACAAATGACATTCTATGTTGACTTTGACAACAATTATGTTAGTTAGGTATTACTATTATTCTCTTGTAACTGGGTAGAAACTGAAGTTCAAGGAAGAAAGTGGCTTTTCCAAACGCCTTTCTTTCTGCCTTTTACCTTGACAAAACCATAGGAGATGACCTTGGATGTGAACTTGAGGGTGCAGTTTCACATCAGTGTGAGGGAGCCACTTCATGTGCACTGCACCATGGAGTGAGCAGGTGTAGCCTTCTCAGCTGGCGCAGGGCTCCACTTTGGTAAAACTGAGGTAGGTGTGTCAAACATAAGCTTCCTACCTCTACAAACAGTTAGGTTTCCCTGGTGCTTCTGTGGATGTTAATGAAGCAGATCATGAGATGATAGGTAAGTGTATGTCCTACCACACTCCTGCATTGGTTAGGTAGCTTTTGGGTATGAGTGTGGGGCAGCGGGGTATGGGACATGTAACTTCTTGCAAGTAGATGAGTAAATAGTGACCCAAAGCCCATCCTAATGGCCTTTCTTGAAATAATGTTGCCAGCACCTAAGAGGGGGTCCTTCACTCTCAGGAGCCCCTGAGTGCTGGAGATGCTTTGGTTAGTGTTTCAAAAGTATGTGGACAAATACAGCCCATGAGAACCACCATATTCCCCAAACTCAATTTGGAATGTTTAAAAACCAGCATATCAGAGAAGAACTGAATTCTATGGACTGGAACTTTCTGAAAAGAAATGTGAGTCATCAGTGACTTTTCTTGCTTTCTGTCACAGCAGCAGAGATGCAAGATTAAACATCAAAATGCGCACGAGTAGGCAATTCCATTCAATTCAACACAAATTCATTCAGTATAACCCCAAAACGGTTACATCGTTGTCTATTCCAAACGAGTTCATCATCTTATGGGAAGAAAATGCATGTACATATGAGGAAGAAAGATAAAATATACTAACAGAAAACTAATAGGAAATGATTGTTATGATTCAGTGTATAATAAATACTGTTTAGGAAAAGGAGACAGAAAGATCATTAGCCCTGGCATTTATAAACTGGCTTCCTAGAAAATGTAAAATAATCGTGGTAGGAAGGTCTTATAAGGTCAGTCAGAGGAGAGGAGTAGATGGAATTTTTCCTTTAATGGAAACAACATAAACTCCTCAGGTCAATCCTTGGAGGATGTTCTAAAGAAGCTTGATTGATTATCTTAGGAAGAACAGCCCAGCGCAGTCAAAATTCTATTTAGAAAACAGAGAGAACTGCAGTGCCACGGGCACCTACACACTCTATGGCACATAGGGAGACATAACACAGGTAATAAGGCTCCAGAACCCTCAATACAGCCTACCTGGAAGTCAGATTAAAGCAAACTTGAGGATCTCTTTCTCATCAGGGCCAGTGACACATCACACACAAAAATGAAGGGTCACATAACAAAAACTGTCGTAATCAGTTGTTTTAGTTTTCAGAGAGAAATACAAATACATTTCATTATTTCATGTTAAGAAAAGTACCACACAAAAACACTAAGAAAAAAATTTTACTTCATTCTCTATTCAGTTAAATGGCAGCAGAGCTAATATGTGAACTCTTCTCTCTCCAAAATTGAACTCTCCACCGAAAAGAACTACATAGAGTAATATTTTTATGCAACTTCACTTCACATTCTGAAAGTATTTTGTTTTCAAGTTTGTTTTGAGGTTTTCTAACTTTGAGAATGAGAAAAAAATAAAGGAGAACAGAAAAACGTTTCAGTCTTTGTGAATCTTTCTCACTCTTAAAAATAGAAGCTAAGAACATACTACTGCTTTATAGTTTGAATATTAAGTATGTTTTGGCTTCTTTCTAACCTTTGGTTTCATATTTTAAAAATCAAATACATATCTTAATATATACCCAGATTTCATTAATATATGTTTGTTAGTACAAAACTTTTTAAATACCTGAAGCTTTAAAATACCTTTAAATACCTCATATGGCTATTTTCCTACTCTTTTCATGTTCAGATTATTTCTGGCTATTTTCACATTTTTGTTTGTTTAACTTAATTTCAGAACGTTTTGTTGTATTATATGACCCACCTATCCCACTGCTGGGAATATACCCGGAGGAATGGAAATCATCATGTCAAACATATACCTGTTCCCCAATGTTCACTGCAGCACTCTTTACAATAGACAGGAGTTGGAACCAGCCCAAGTGTCCATCATCAGATGAGTGGATAAGGAAAATGTGGTATATCTACACAATGGAATACTACTCAGTTATGAAAAAGAATGAAATACTGTCATTTGCAATGACATGGATGGACCTAGAGAGAATTATATGAAGTAAAACGAGTCAGGCACAGAAAGAGAAATAACACATGTTCCCACTTATTTGTAGGAGCTAAAAATAAATAAGTAAATACACAAATAAGCTGGCGGGGGTGCGAGGAAGAAGATACAACAATTAAAATTCCTTGAAGTTGTTACAACAAGTGAACAGATGCGAGGTTGCTGGGGGGGAGGGGGGAAAGGCAGGAGAGAAGGAGGTTTCAGTAATGGGCCACAATAATCAACCACATTGTATATTGACAAAATAAAATAAAATAAAATAAAGGGCAAATAGAAGAAGTGTTTATGGTTAACCATATGAAAAAATAAAAATAAATAAAATTCTCCATTAAAAAAGAATGTTTTGTCAAGTAGTAAACAAACAAAAACATTTCCTTCATCTTTATTGAGTACACACTGAATTTAGATATTCTTTTAAAAATAGTAACCATCCTCTTTATACTAGGGGTCTTCAAACAGTTCATGGAAAGATTTCTTTGCCTTTTAATTCCATTTTTCTATGAACTTTTTGAAGTACCCTCATATTCAGTATTTTTTGTCTTAGAACAAG
>NW_007742103.1:21474-22844 GCF_000696425.1 Galeopterus variegatus
AAAAAAAAAAAAAAATAAATAAATAAATACACAAATAAACTGGGGGGGGGGACGAAGAAGATACAACAATTACAATTCCTTGAAGTTGTTACAACAAGTGAACAGATAGGAGGTTGCTGGGAGGGAGGGGGGAATGCCAGGAGGGAGGGAGGTTTTGGTAGTGGGCCACAATAATCAACCACATTGTATATTGACAAAATGAAATAAAATAAAATAAAGAAAGAGAAAATAGAAGAAGTGTCTATGGTTAACCACACCAAAAAATAAAAATAAAAATAGATAAAATAAAATTCTCCGTATAAAAAAAGAACGTTTTGTCAAGTAGTAAACAAACAAAAACATTTCCTTCATCTTTATTGAGTACACACTGAATTTAGAAATTCTATTAAAAATAGTAACCATCCTCTTTATACTAGGGGTCTTCACACAGTTCATGGAAAGATTTCTTTGTCTTTTAATTCTATTTTCCTATGAACTTTTTGAAGTACCCTCATATTCAGTATTTTTTGTCTTAGAACAAGGTATGCCTATTCCATTGTTCAAGATTTCAGGTGCACACCTCACTAGAGTGTCCTAATTTGGTTAATATATTCTTTCCTGTCACGACTTTCTCCACAATCTAATTTTGGAACATTTCTGCCACCTATTTCGAGTCAGTCCCTGTTCTCCCCCATAACGCCAGGCACCCACTAATCTACTTCCCGCATTTATCCATTTCTTCTACACATAATCATAAAACGTGTGGTCTTCTGTATCTAATTTCATTTACTTAGCATGTCTTAGAGGTTTATTCACATTGTGGCATATAAATAAATTATTCCTTCTTACAGCTGCATACTATTTCATAATATGCCTATACCACATTTTGTTTANATCTGCAAATAGGGACAGTTTGACTTCATCTTTTCCAATCTGGATGCCCTGTATTTCTTTCTCTTACTGGACTGTTCTGGCTAGTACCTCTGCTACTATGTTAAATTCTACTTAAATGCTACTTGTCTTGTTCCTGTTCTTGAGCCTTCAGTTTTTACCCATTCAGAATGACGTTGGTGGCGGGCTTGTCATGCACAGCTTTGACTGTGGTTAGATACTTTCCTTCTGTACCAAATTTGTTGAGAATCTTTATCATGAAGGAATGTTGAATTTTATCAAATGCTTTTGTTTGTCTGGGAAATACACTATTTCTCCCTCATTTCTGAAGGAGAGCCTTGCTGGGTAAAGAATTCCTGGTTGGCAAGTTTTTTCTTTTAGTATTTTGAGTATATCATTACACTCTCCTCTGGCCTGTAGAGTTTCAGTAGAGAAGTCGGCTGTTAGTCTGATGGGGGTTCCCTTATAAGTGACTTGATGGTTTTCTCTGGCTACTTTTA
>NW_007742104.1:0-476 GCF_000696425.1 Galeopterus variegatus
TTTAAATTCTGGCCTGTCCATATGACTTGCTTTGACCAATGAGACATTAGTAAATGTGATGCAAGCAGAGGCTTAGAAAGTACTTGTCCACTGAAGTCACCATGTCCTGTGCTTGGTCTTTTAAGATTACTAAGTGGAAAAGACCAAATTAACCTACAGATGTGGATAAGAGACCATGATAGCCTGCCAAGTGCTAGACAGCGCAACAACATCCTACATCATTCACCCATCAGCCACCTACTAGCTGACCACACAAACTTGAGACAGCGCAGCAGGAGTCACCCAACCTGACCCAGATCAGAAGCACACAGCCAATCCAGAGAATTCTGAGGTCTACAAACGCTTGCGTGTGTGTGTATATTTTAAGCCACTAGTATCAGGGTATTTGTTACTCAGATATCAATAACTGTTATAAAATGAATGATCTCTTAAGTCAAAAACGAAACACCTTGATTCATGAATTTTGTTCTGGCAAA
>NW_007742104.1:2393-5054 GCF_000696425.1 Galeopterus variegatus
TTGTAATGAACATTAGAATGAACTGCAATGAACATTGGAGTACAGGTATACCTTAGTCTTCTCCTCTTGCTGATCTCTGAACTCCCACCAAAAAGTGAGAAACCTGCCTCCCATTCAATTTACTTTCTTGTTTGGGTCCAGTATACATACATAGCAGTATCAAATTCTTACTCCATATCCCCTTTGGAAACTTGAACAACTAAAGTATTGATGTAAAGTTCCTTCTGCCTTTAAATTTACACTCTCAATTTATTTCCAAGATTACTTAGGCGAGCACCTTTTTTTCTACCCTCTTCAGAGAGGTTGTTTCATTACATTTGTAAAACAGTTAAAATCTCTTGTCAGAGTCTGTATTCTTTATTGGAATTCCNGATACTTAATTTATCACTTTTTCTACTGTAGTTATTTTATATGTCTGCTTTCTTGTCTCCTCTACTTATTTTAGATTAGATAATAATAACATCTGTTTTTGTTTCATCATCATTGTTCACTGTGGGTAACATAGTGCTTGGTACATAAGATTATTATTTATTTATTTTGCTTTTTGGTTTTTTAAATATAATTGCTTTATTGTTATTATTAGTTTTGTTGTTTTTGGTGGCTGGGTGGTATAGGGATCTGAACCTGTAAGATGGGATTACAAGGCTGTGTTCTAACCAACTGAGCAACCGGCCAGCCTGGCAAGTAAGATTGTTGAGCATATTGCTTTCTTGGAAACCGTATTTTTTTTTTCTGAATGTATGTTATTATTCTGATTATCATAATGTTCCGTGATTCAAAGCTTATCCTTTGAAATAATAAATTTATTTAAATGGAATACCTCATACCTAAGGGGTATTTCCTAGACTTTACTTGAATACATATTGAAACATTAATATAAACTATAAAAGCAAGCACTAGAGGGTATCTTGTAAAGATCTTATTTGTTCACCTAACTTTCTACATAGGTGTACTCATTACTACTGCAGTGTTGTTTCTTCTAGGCCCTCTCAGATGCCCTACCAAGGAAATATGTGTGTATCCTAACCTATGCATATCTGCATATCTGTGAATATCTATACATAAACATCTGTATCTATACTAAGTTAAACATGAATCATACTGTCTCCAACATTAATGGTACCATACAGTAGGAGAATACATTCTAGTCTTCTCCTCTTTTCTTTTTCTTTTCTTTTCTTTTTTTAAATTTTATTTTATCATTGTACAGTGTAGTTGATTTTCGTGTCCCTTTACAGATTCTTCCCTCCCCTTCCTGTCCCCCCCTCCCACCCACCAACATCATATCTGTTCACTTGTCTTAACAAGTTCAAGGAATTGTGATTGTTGTGTCTTCTCCCCTGCCCCTCCATTTCTTTCTTTCTTTATTTTTAGCTCCCACAAATAAGTGAGAACATCTGGTATTTCTCTTTTTGTGCCTGACTTATTTCACTTAATATAATTTTTGTAAGTCCATCCATGTTGCTGCAAATGGTAGTATTTCATTCTTTTTTACAGCAGAGTAGTATTCCATTGTGTAGATATACCACATTTTCTGTATCCACTCATCTGATGATGGACATTTGGGCTGGTTCCAACTCTTGGCTATTGTAATGAACATTAGAATGAACTGCAATGAACATTGGAATACAGGTATACCTTAGTCTTCTCCTCTTGCTGATCTCTGAACTCCCACCAAAAAGTGAGATACCTGCCTCCCACTCAATTTACTTTATTATTTGGTTCCAATATACATACATAGCAGTATCAAATTCTTAGTCCATATCCCCTTTGGAAACTTGATCAACTAAAGTATTTATGTAAAGTTCCTTTTGCCTTTAAATTTACACTCTCAATTTATTTCCAAGATTACTTAGGTGAGCACTGTTTTTTCTACCCTCTTCAGAGAGGTTGTTTCATTACTTTTGTAAAACAGTTAAAATCTCTTGTCAGAGTCTGTATTCTTTATTGGAACTCCCTGATCTCCTAAATTATTCTTTTAAATTTGCATGCATTAAAGTTTGTTTTTTGTGCTGTAAATTTCTGTTTATTTGACGATGCATAATGTCATATTTTACCATTAGAGTGGAAGACACTTTCACTGCCCTAAAAATCCCCTGTGCTTTCCCCATTCATCCTTCCTATTCATACTTTCCACCATCCCCCAAAGCCCAAGCAAACACTGACACATTTACTGTCTCTATAGCTTTGACTTTTAAAGGAAGTAATATCATTGGAATCATGCACTATATAGACTAGACTGGCATATTTTATTTAGCAATATACCCTTAAGGTTTCTCCAATCTTTTCTTGTCCTGATTGTTCTTTTCTTCCTTTCCTCTTTAAAAAAAAAATAAAAATAGACTTTATTTTTTAGAGTAGTTTTAGATTTCCAGAAGAAATGAGCAGAACGTGCAGAGCTCCCACACAAACATAGACCTCCCCTGCACACATTAGTGTGGTACATTTGTTACAATTGGTGGACCAATATTGGTACATTATTATCTACTAAAGTCCATATTTTCCATTAGGGTTAAATGTTAATGCTGTAATTGTTGTGCATAATATAATGTATCCACCATTACAGTATTATACAGAATAGTTTCCTTTGCCTAAAAAATCCCCTGTGTTTCACCTCTTCTTCCTCCACTCCTCTGCTGAAGCCCCGGCAAACACTGATCT
>NW_007742104.1:5558-9953 GCF_000696425.1 Galeopterus variegatus
TATTTGGAATTACACAATATGTACCCTTTTCAAACTGTCTTCTTTTACTTAGCAATATGCATTTAAGGTTCCTCCATGTGTTTTTATAGCTAGATAGCTCATTTCTTTTTATCTCTGTATAATATTTTTTTGTTCAGGTATGGGACAGTTTGTTTAATCATTCATTAATTGAAGAGCATCTTGCTTCCAGTTTTTGGCAGTTATGAACAAAATTGTGAATTACAAACCGATAAACATTCATGTGCAGGATTTTACAACAACATAAATTTTCAGCTCATCTGGGTAAATATTAAAGAGCATGACTGCTGGATCATATGGTAGGACTATGATTTGCTTTGTAAAAAGCTGTCACACTATATTCCAAAGTGGCTGTACCATGCATTTCTGCCAGCAGTGAATGAGCATTCTCGTTGCTCTACATTCTCACATGCCAGCAATGAATGAGCATTCTCGTTGCTCTACATTCTCACCAGAATTTGGTTATCGCCAGTTTTTAAAATTCTATCTATGTTAACAGGTATGTAGTGGGGTCTTAAATTCTATCTATGTTAATAGGTATGTAATGGGGTCTTAATATTTTAATTTGCAATTCTGTAATGACATGATACTGAATATCTTTTCAAATACTTATATGTTATCTGAGTATCTTCTTTGCTGAGGTATCTGTTCAGAACTTTTGCTCACTTATAATTTTGTTGTTGTTGAGTTTGTAGATTCTTAGTATATTTTGGCTATCAGTCATTATTTAGATTTGTGTCTTGTAAATATTCTCTCTCATTCTTTGGCTTGTCTTTTCATCTTGTGGAAGTATCTTTCACAGAGTAGTTTTTAATGTTAATAAATTCAATATATCAATGTTTTCTTTAAGGGATTATGCTTTTGGTATTCTATCTAAAAACACATTGCCAAATCCTAGGACACTTGGATTTTCTTCTATGTTATCTTCTAGAAGTTTTATAGGTTTTTTTTAATTTTTTTATTTTATACATTTTGCTTTCAGGTCTATAATCAATTTTGAGTTAATATTTATGAAAGGTGTCTAGATTCTTATTTATTTTTATTTTTGTTTTTGTTTTTTGGTATATGTACATCTAGTTGTTCCAGTACCATCATTGAAAAAACTACCCTTTATTCATACACTTTATTTATATACCCTTTGATTCACTGACTATATTTGTTTCACTGATCAATGTATCTATTCTTCCACCAATACACACTGTCTTGATTAATGTGGCTTTGTAACAAGTCTTGAAATTGGGGAGCGTCAGTCCTCCAACTTTGCTCTTCAATACTGTAATGGCTATTCTGGACCTTTTGCCTTTCCATACACAGTTCAGAATGTTTGTCAATATCCTCAAAATAGCTTGCTGGCATTTTGATTGGGACTGCATTGAATACATAAGGCAGTTTGGGAAGAATTGACATCTTAACATTGAGTCTTCCAATTTATGAACATGGAATATCTCTCCATTTATTTAGATCTTTTTTTTTTTTTAAATCAGAGTTTTGTAGTTTTCCTCATCTAGATGTTGTACATATTATGCTAGATATATATTAAAGCATTTTGGTTTTTGGTGCTAGTGTCAGAGGTATTTTGTTTTAAGGTCAAATTCCAATTGTTCACTGCTGGTATATTGACAAAGCAATTGACTTTTATAGACAAATGTTGTATTCTGTGATTTTGCTATATTTGCTTACTAATTCCAAAAATCTGTCCCAGTCTTTGAGATTTTTTTTACACAATCATGTCATGTCTGAACAAAGACAGTTTTATTTATTTTCTTGTCTTAGTGCACTAGCTAGGACTTCCATTATAATGATGAACAGGATTGGTGAGAGAAGACATCCTTGCCTTGTTCCCAACCTTAGTGGGAAAGCATCCAGTTTATAACTATTAAAGATGACATTAGCTGTGTTTTGCAGGTGTTCTATATCTATTAAGAAATTTCACTTCTATTTGTAGTTTTCTTAGTGCTTTTTAATTTTTTTTATCATGAATGGATGTTATATTTAATAGAATGATTTTTTTGGCATCCATTGATACAATTATATGGTTTTTCTTATTTTAGCTTGATGAAATTGTGGATTACATCAATTGATTTTCAAATATCAAACCAGCATTGTATACCTTAAATAAATCCTACTTGGTCACATTATACAATTCTTTTTGCACATTGTTATTTTTTATTTGTCAATATTTTGTTGAGGATTTTAGCACTTACGTTTTTGAGAAATGTTGTTCTGTAATTTTTTTTTAAATAATGTCTTTATCTAATTTTGGTATGAGGATAATGCTGACCTAGTAGAATGAGTTAGAAAGTATTTCCTCAACTTTTATTTTCTGGGTGAAATTGTCGAGAATTGGTATCATTATTTTTAAATGTTTGGAAAAATTTTCTAGTAAAACTATTTGTACTTAGCACTTTCTCTTTTGGAAGTTACTAATGATTGACTTAATATTTTAATAGATGCAGGCCTATTCAGATTATACATTTCTCCTTGTGTGAGTTGTAGTTGTTCATGTCTATCAGGGAGTTGGTCCATTTCCCCTTAGTTATCATATTTATGGGCATAGAGGTTTCAAAATATTCCTTTATTTTCTTTATAATATTGAAGGGATCAGTGGTGTTAAAGAAAAAAAATTGTATGATACCTGCTAAAGTACAGTAAAGAAGATTTTATTTAGGACTGTCATAATAGGTATAAAGATGGCTGCAATGGGCTCTTCTTGCAGGGGAGAAGAAGAAAGATTGGCCTCATCTCCAAATACAGCACGTACAAGTGGGAAATTATAGCTGAGGATCAGGGTGGGGGATCAATGGATGGAAAATTACTAACAGGAAACATCAAGGGTAAGGGAGATTCTGACTTAACCTACCTAAGGGGATTCTTGCTCAAGATAGGCCAGGGTGATCAGATATCACCCAGGGGACGGTGGAAGGTGAGAAGCCAAATCAGATACCAAAGGTGATCAGATATTAAGAGTGGAGAGTTCTTGTAAACTGATTTAGCAGGATTCTTTGTCAAAACTGGAATTTACAAGGAAGTACATAGTGGGGCCTAGGAGAAGGTTTGAAAACCAGACTGAAGTTTGGCCGAGCAAAGAATCTTTGTCTGTGCTAATGACCCCACTTTTATTTCTGGTATTTGTAATTTGTGTCTTCTTTCTATTAACTTTATTTGTCTGGTGAGAATATTATAAATTTTACTGATCTTTTTAAATGGACTGTTTTTGATTTAATATATTTTTTCCTATTGATTTCCTACTTTCCAGTTATATGATTTATGCTCTGTTACATTCCTTTTCTTCTGTGTGCTTTAGGCTTAAAGTGTTCTTCTTTCTCTAGCTTCCTAAGGTGCAAACTTAGATTACTGATGTTAGATCTTTTTCCTTTTCTGATACATGTATTCAGTGAGATAAATTTCCCTCTGAAGAGTACTATTGTTGCATCTCAGCAGTTTTGATAAGTTGCATTTTCATTCAGTTTAAATTATTTTTAATTTCTCTTAAGACTTGTTTTTTAGCTTATGTTTTATTTCATAGTGTGTTCTTTATTGCTCAAATACTTTGGGATTTTTTTTTGTCTATCATTCTGATATTGATTTCTGGTTCAATATATTGTATTTTGAGAACTTACTTTTATGATCTATACTTCTGATATCATTAAGCTGTGTTTCGCAAAGTTCTTGTGAGCTTAAGGAGAATGTATATTCTGCTGTTGTTGGACAAAGTATTCTGTAAAGGTAAATTAGCTCAAATTGATTGATGGTGCTGCTCAACTCGACTATATCCTCACCTATTTTCTGCCTGCTGGAGGTATCAATTGCTGATAGAGGGCTGTTAAAGTCTCCACCTATAATGGTGAATTTGTTTCTCTTTGTGGTTCTATCAGTTTTTGCTTCCTGTAGTTTGGCCCTTGGTTGTTAGTAGCATATACGTTAAGGATTGTTATATTTTCTTAGAGAGCTGATCTCTTTGTCAGTATATAATGCTTCCTGTTTTCCTTTATAATTTTCCTTTTATTTAATTTTTTAACTATTTCCATCTACGTCTTCTTGCTTGTATGGTTTCTGAGGGTAAGTTGATATAATTCTTATCCTTGTTTCTCTGTAGATATGGTATCCACCTTTCCCATTACCTTCACCCCTCTCCCCACCCCAGTTTTTTGGGGGCTCAGAAAATGATACCCCAAATTATGGTGCTTTGGAATGCTGAGTAATTTGAACTGAAGAACATTGAAATGGACCTCTTCTTGCCCTAATTTCTCTTGCTCCCTTTCCTCCCGCAAGGCAGCCAATACAAACTAGAATTCTTCTTCTCTAAGGCAGGTCACAGAAACTAGAAGTATTGCTCTAACCTTCCCCCATTTTTCTATCTAGGAGCTGGTCATAAAG
>NW_007742104.1:10723-13417 GCF_000696425.1 Galeopterus variegatus
CAGAAACTAGAAGTATTGCTCTAACCTTCCCCCATTTTTCTATCTAGGAGCTGGTCATAAAGAAATTCTCTGACCCACCTTGTCTGATAGTTGTTTAGGACACTCGTTCCAGAGAGGCCCTGCTCTATAACCAGGAGGAAGAAATGCCACACACAGAGACCTAGCAGAGTCTAAACAGGCCTTACTGGGTTTCCCCACTCACTCTGTTCCCATTAGATCATTCCCATTTTGTCCAGTCACTCTGCTACATGGCTGCCCACTCTTATCAAACCTAAACACAAAAATAAGTTTTTTCCTGAGTCTTTGGGTCTTCACTTCTAAAGGCTCCCTTGTCATGTAAAACTGATCAAATAAATCTGTTTCCCTTTACTTTGTTAATCTGCCTTTTGCTATAGGAGAGTCTGCTATGACCCTTATGATGGGTGAGAAAAAGTATCACACCTTTTCCGTCCCTTCAGTATTTTTGAAGATTGCCTTGCTGTATTTTGCTTTTTAGGTATGATATGCTTAGGTGTATATTTATTTCTCTGAGTTTTCTGGATCTGTAGTTTGGTATGTGCTATTACTTTTGAAAAATTCCTGGCCATTATGACTTTGGATATTTCTTTGCTCCTTTCTTTCCTTTTCTGCTATTTCAATAATGCATGTGTGTCCCATACACTTTGAAATTGTCCCACAGTTCTTGCTTGGTTTTGTTTTGCTCATTCTTACCAACTATCGAATTTCAGTTGGTAAAGTTTGTACTGGCATACCTTCAAGCTAATTATTTCCTCAGTTGTGTTCAGTGTCCTGATGAGTTGATCAAAATTATTCTTCATTTCTGTTATAGCATTTTTGATTTCTAGCATTTCCTACTGATTATCTCAGAATTTTCATCTCTTTCTTACATTACCCTTCTGTTCCTCAATGTCATCTATTTATTCCCTTATAGCTCTTAACAAATTTAAATTCCCTATCTGATAATTTCAAAACCTGTGTCTTGTTCTGATCTTGCTTTGTCTCTTTAGACTCTATGCCTTTTTTTTTCATTTTTTGCCTGTTAGCATGTCTTGTGATATTTTCATTGAAAGCCACACGTGATAATATGTCTGATAATAGGAATTGAGATAAATTGGCCTTTTATTGTGAAGTTTATTTAACATGATAATATGTCTGATAATAGGAATTGAGATAAATTGGCCTTTTATTGTGAAGTTTATTTAAATCTAGCTAGTAGCTAAACTGTGTTTAATGTTTGTTATAGAAGTGGGTGCCAGAAATTTCAGTATCCTCTAGTATCCTTATTTTTTCCCTCTGTTTCCATAAGACTCCTTTTTAAATAGTCTTTGTTTTTCAACCCTTTCATCTATAATCCACTTATTATTATACTGGAGCCCTGTTGATGTGGTGTTAAGGCCTGAGTCAGGGAAAGTTTTCTGTGATCTTATGATTAAATTGTATTCTTTTTTGCCCATAGACCCTGGGTGTTGGAAGTGTTTCTCAGCTATTTTTTTTCTCTCCTTAGATGAAACGACAAAACTAGAGCCGGTTGGGGTTGGCTAAATGCCCTTTCCCCAGGTCACATAAGGCTTGGTAAATCCTTTTATTTAGAGTAGGTTTTTGGTATGGAAGAATGCTAAGAATTTTTTTAAATAGTTATTTTCTCTTCCAGAAACCTGAGGGGCTTTTTCTAAGATCTTCACCATGAGAATGTGGGGGGTCTCTAAGAGATAAAATACACAAAAACCTGGGGGTCCCACCTAAGAGTGGGTCCACATGAGTTTCTCACTCTCAACCTACTCTACACTCAGCCTCCAGCAATTCCTCAAAATTACTTTTTAAATTATTTCTACCAGTTTACAGAGCCAGCAGCTTCTGCTCCAAGTAAGTTGTAAGCTGATCTTTGTTGTGATTCTCTGTCTTCACCTGTCTTTCCAGATTTTGCAGTGGCAGTTTGCCCTTTGACCTCAATTTTCTGACAGATCTAAGAAAAGTCATTGATTTTTAGGTTGCTGAGCTTTTCCTTGTTGTAAGGATGGGGGTGACAACTTCCCAGCTGTTTACATGTCAGAGCTGAAAACAGAGATTTTATTTATTGCATTTTTATTATGTGAATTGCTTGCATTAGGAAATTAAGTTAAAAACTGGGGCTGGTGACCCATAATCAAGTAGGCATTTCCAAAGATCCCTGCACCATATTACTGTGACTGACCTCTGAAGTTAAAATCTGCTTCTTGTTCTCAGGAATTCTTTTCAGTGGAAAGTTCATCATTCATCTACTTTCTTGATTAAAAATAACAGTCACTAAAGTACTTTTCTGAGAAACTCATTTTTCCTTCTTTGCTGTACAGATGCTCCTTGACTTAGAATGAGGTTATGTCCTAATAAACTCATCATAAATTGAAAATATCAAAAGTTGAAAATACATTTAATACAACTAAACCACAAAACATCATAGCTTAGCCTGACCTGTCTTAAATGTGCTCAGAACACTTACATTAGCCTACAGTTGGAAAAATCATCTAACACAAAGACTATTTTATAATAAAGTGTTGAATACCTTATATGATTTCTCCCACATTGTACTGAAAGTGAAAAACAGAAAGGTCATATGGAAACTTGAAATAAGGTTTCTACCAATGTGTATTGCACTCCCACCATCATAAACTCAAAGAATCCTAAGTCAAACCATCTAAGTTGGGCACTATCTGCCTC
>NW_007742104.1:13816-14440 GCF_000696425.1 Galeopterus variegatus
GTGTTGAATACCTTATATGATTTCTCCCACATTGTACTGAAAGTGAAAAACAGAAAGGTCACATGGAAACTTGAAGTAAGGTTTCTGCCAATGTGTATTGCATTCCCACCATCATAAACTCAAAAAATCCAAAGTCAAACCATCTAAGTTGGACAGTATCTGTCTCAGTTCCTCAATGTCTTTTTGGTTTAAATGTTTTCCATGGCTTTCTGTAGGCTATAGCTAAGTGTTGGCAGAAAGAGTTATACACAAAACATCTGTTCTGATATTTCTAATGCATCAAATCAAATGAAGAGATTTGTGGAATTCCAGTTTCAGTTAGCAAAGTTATCACTGAGTCCAGTTTTCAGTCACCTAACTATTAACAACCAATTACTTCCAGATCTTTGTGTTAACACATTGA
Organism: Galeopterus variegatus; assembly: GCF_000696425.1. Lineage (NCBI taxonomy): Eukaryota > Metazoa > Chordata > Mammalia > Dermoptera > Cynocephalidae > Galeopterus > Galeopterus variegatus. Next base: position 14,220 of record NW_007742104.1, read on the forward strand.
CTTTAGAATCCGAGGTACTCGTATCCCTATCAATAAATTTAATCACATCTGAAACTATATTTCTCCCTTTTGGTTCTAGCATCCTCAGAATCTACCGCCTGACAAATTCCACCATTCCATGGCTAAACATTTAGAAGTCTTGTAATTCTGTATATTGCTGTGAAAACCTTTTTGTGTTTTTATAAAAGTGTTTTCTCCCTCACACCAGACCTATGTGGTAT
>NW_007742104.1:14769-21237 GCF_000696425.1 Galeopterus variegatus
ATTCAGGGAAATTTGAGTCACCTGAATTTTCCCATGTCTTTCTTCCAGTTCATAGAGCCCATAGAGTTACATTCCTCCTCAATAAAACTTTCCCTTAAGAAATCTGGTAAGGGCTTAAATAATAAAATAAATTGAAAATTTTCAACTTACAGAATTGTTGAGTTTAATTTTTGGCTATATTAGTGTTCTGGCAGCAAATATTAAAGCGATTATTTAGAATGCTTATACAAATTTCATGATCCTCAGACTATGCCTTGATCTGAAAATTTAGGATTTTGAGTACAGTCTGCCGTCCGTATCTATGAATTCCACACCATCTAGCACAAAATGAAATGCACTCACCTTTACAAAATCACTTCCCAGTATCAATGCCCACACCAATTCCACTTCTTACTCAGCAAAACAATCACACAACTCCTGATGTTCATCAAATCCTGTGCTGCGAACTATTCTAGCAACACCGGAGTTGTAGCACAAAGCCCTTGCCACCAGTTACCTACCATGAACCAAATTTTTGTGTGCCTGTTTGGCAGAGTTTAGGTCATATACTCACATTTTATGTGTTAGGGAGTCTGAGAATTCCAATTCTATTTTTGAGAGTCGTAACTCATGAAAATTTCCCTAGTTGTGAAATACTATCCAATAATATCAAGCATATGAGAAATGACATAATCAGCTTCTACTATTAAACTCACTCTTCTTGTTGTGTTTACCTATCGTGGCTTTTAGTCATCTTTGCTTTTATTCTACTTCTAGGGCAGCATCTCATCTCAGGCCTGTGCTGTTGACTGTTGTCACGACTCCTGGCTTGAGAATTCACCATTCTTTGCAGTGTCATGGGAAGTTTGTCTCCTTTCCTATTCTCTTGAGTAGACCCAGCGTAGACCGCAGTACAAACAAGCAGTACAAGCACGCAGCTAATAATGAGTGTGACATAAAGTTTTATTAACTGTGATTTCAGATCTTCTATTATGACTGAGAGTTTGATAACTTTTGGTTTTGAAAAGTTTCTCCCTTTAAAAAACAATTTGTCCTTTGGTCTCAGGCCAGAACGAATGGTGTGAGGAGAGAAACAGCATCAATAAAGACCTGAACCCCAGGGTGCTGGCACTGGTCTCTACCTTTGCAGACAGTGGGCCTGCCACACCTGTTATTAAAAGAGGTGCTCAGGCAGCAGAACAGGCAGCAACAGAGACAAGCAGCAGGAAAATGCCAGCTGCCAAGAAGAACATGTAATTATCTCTGCTCTTTAGAGCATGGTTTCTTAACCAAGGATTGTTGAAAAATACACATGCTGGGTCCCACTCCATCCAACCTACTGGTTTGGTAGGTCTGGGTTAGTGGTTAGGCACCTGTAATTTATAAGCAAGCAAAAAGATAAATGTTTCATGTGATTCTAAAGTATGCTCTTTGTTTAAAAATAGTGCACTAATGGAAGAGAAGATACCTTCTTATGAGGATAAGAATGGAAGGACTGGTGCTCTTTATTTGGTTAATGGTCTACAATAAAAGACAGGAATTAAAGCAATTAGTGTGCATGCCTCACTTGTAATCTCAGAAGAAATCTGAGGCAGTAGTGGTGGGGGCAAGACGTGAGAGCAATAGTCAGAAAGATTACAGCTCTACTTTTTCAATATTCTGGCAATCAAACCACTGATATGACTTTAAAATATCTGAATTCTGACTGCAGTGAACTGATTGCAATAGTTTTATACTATTTTGAGTCACATAGATTTGTCATACATCTATGCTTCTTTATCTAATTTCTCTCATTAATATTTCTTTGTAAGATACGTAATTAGCTGAGATCTATAATTTTACAAGTGAGACAGAATCTTTGAGCTATCTTTTCAGAAGATGATGTATGGTATGGTTTATTTAACTACATGGGTATATGCTGTCTATTATTTTGAATACAAAAATTATAGAAAATAAAATGTGGGAGTGAGCCCACACATGTGGAAACTTTAATTGAACATAATGTTCATATTTGATATTTTATTATTTCTCTCTTTAGTTATTTTCCTTGAGGATCTAAGCCCTAAGATCTAAAAGAAACAATAATTAGACTCTCTAACAGCTCTTTTGGAAATGTGAACGGAATCAGCAAGTTATATTTCTACAGATATACCTCCCTACATTCAGATGTTACTGATTTTAGGCTCAGTTCCTGAAGAAATTGATAGAATCTTCATAGAAGGAAAAGCTGTCCTGAAGAAATTGATAGAATCTTCATAGAAGGAAAAACTATAGGGTTTTAAAACCTGGACAACAAAGGCTGTAGAAGGCACAGATCTTAACCTCTGTGTATTGAGGGCGGTGTTAAGTTGATTAGTTATCTGAGTTTGATTTTGGAGGTTTTGTGTTTCTATTGACCCTTTTTGTGCAGGGCCTTGTGGATGAAGCTGCTGAGTTTTTAATCTCACATATTCTATCACAGTCTCCATTAGAGATAACAATCACTTAACTGTCAAATTTATTTTGAAAAGGATTTTGGAGACATAACACAGTTATTTATTCTTTACTTCTCTAAAATGATCTTTTCTAAAAATCGCACTACAAGCGTACACAAGGGGTGGTGTAATACAATCTCTGACAGCATTAGTTTGGTAACCTTATCTAATAAAGAGATTCTCCTTACAAAGGTTTATCATATTACCTCATCTCATGGTGGTATTGCACTCTTTGAAAAAAAAAAAAAAAGCTGTTCAAAGAAATGCAAAGAAAATAATAACCTTGTAGGATAGACACATATTCCAGTGTTTCTAGGGTAAGATGAGCCATGCAGCAGGCATCTGATGCTGGCAGGCTATCAGTCCACTATAACACACAATATACAAACGCATACATTTCACTGAATGTAAAGTGTACAATAATCAACCCAATCGGAGCAAGAATATTTACTTGTTGTAAAGATTGAATGGCAGAGATTTCTATCCAACTCTATGATTGGAGCACGAGGCTCTCTAAATTAGCAATGCCATGGGCTGTGGGTTCAGTGAGGGGCATAAAGACCAAAAAAACACTAAAAAATTTTAAGTTGTTATTTGCACAGACAGTAAAATCAAACTCCACCTAAGAAACAAAAATAATGTTGTGGTGGGCCTATTCAAATCATTTAGAAGCAGCCTCATGGTTTGAATGATAGCAAATATTTTAAGATTCTAAATTGTTTTTTTGGAAAGCCTACTATTCACCCCACAGGTGAGGGAGGGATCCTTCGCACAAGTAGTTGAGGGAAGCTGGTGGTCTGGCCATTTGAAGCCATCCTGATTTTCCCAAATGTAAGGGCAGCACTTAATTATATTTTTAATAAAATTTTAAATAAATTTTAATAAAATTTTAACTTAATTTTGAATTTTAATTTCAGACTTCACACCATGTCTTTGAATAAGTTTAGAGTATTATAGTATTTCATATGACTTCATTCTCACTTTGATAAGCAGATCCCTGATGAGTACTATCTGGAATTAAGTTAACATGTAAAGTATCTTTATTTTTAAAATTTGTATTTACCTGGGTTTTTTTGGGGGGAGAGATGGTCATGGAAACATCATTTGCTTCTGAAATAAAGCCTAGTTTCACTTGAAACTTATGTGAAATTCCTATGAAAAAACAATTTATGTTAAAGGAAAAGATATGTTTTACTATATCCACACAGCAGATCTGTGAGTTTCCCGTAAAAGAGATTAATAAAGAGAAATCATATTGCTTCAATCAGAGGTTGACCTCACATAGAATTAGGTAATGGCTACTCTTTTTTCTAATTCTCCCTGGTAGAACAATACCACTGTTGATATATTAAGGACATTTAGTTCTGCCCTTCAAAATTGTTCTCACTCTGTTTTCAAGTTTAATTAATGTGATTTCTCTGTCAGATAATCAGACAGCAAACTTCTTTGGAAATCATATATCATTTTATTAAATTTTGAGCTCAGATTTTAACTGACTCCTTAAAAAAATCATTCAAAAATGAAAACATGTCTAGTGAGAACATTTAGCATCATCATGATAGATTCACTACAAAATTTTTGCATGGACACTTCAGAAACTATTTAAGACATGGGCAATGGCTCATGGCATTATTCCATTTTTTAAAGTACACCTTTCCTATGCTTTATGTGTGAAGAGAATTTTAACTCAATATGCTCAAATATACACACCACTGAGCTATATTATATTAGAAACACATCATTGCAATTGAAAAAAATAAAAATAGCTTTTCTTTGAAAGTTTATAAAAATGTCTTAGTACTAAATTTTCTAGTTAAGCAAAAGGAACTTCCCAAAATAAAATATTGCCCTTGAAATTGACAACATGTCCATTATGTATGACTAACTGAATTATAATGTTATTTTTAAAATAATATTGAATAATGACTGTAAAAGATAACCATACTCATGTTAAAGACCACACTCATCAAAATGCACTTTGAATGTGGCAGAATTCATACCACAATGTTAGTGTGTCAAGAGATAGTCACACCCATATTACTAGTTTCCTGTACGATAGTTAAAAAAAAAAAAGGAAGGAAAAAGAAACTCCATGTAATTTTAAAGGCTTAGCACATGGTGATAATCATAGTCCAATATAATTAAATAGAGTTTCTTTTACTATAACATTGAATTTGTGATATTGCTTTGGTTGTCATGCTGGTGATTACATGTGAAAGAAAACCAGTTAAATTTCCTTAAACAGTAAAACTTATTATTGGTTATGTAATTGAGGTACCTTGGGTCTCATGCAGTTGGTGATGAGATACTTTCAGATCCATTGTCCTCTGTGGGCTGACTTATTCCATAGTCTTGCTCATGGGGACAGAAAACATTTCTACTAGCTTTCTAGCACATCTCCAGAAGGATCTAGCACATCTCCAGGAAAGAAGGATTTTTGACCTAATCATTATTCTTACTGAGCAAATTTAGCCTATGAGGACACTGCTGTTGGGCAGAAGAATTTCAGGTGTTCATTGATGTAAATTGGAGGACACTTTTGACATAATCACTCTGGCCACAGGAGTGACATTGTCTTGATGGGCTTTGACCACCAAGGAGCTGGTGGTAGGGTCAAAAAATGATCAGATGAAATGGAACTTAAAGATAACCACAATATCTACAATTATGGTGATGAAACTTTACAAGCGATAGCCAAACTTTCTATGGGAAACATAAATACAGTTGTCCTGTGGTATCCTTGGGGGATTTGTTCCAGAACTCCTGTGGATACCAAAATTCATGGATGCTCAAGTCCCTTATATAAAGTATCACAGAATTTGCATATAACTATGCACATCCTCCCGTATACTTTAAATCATCTCTACATTATTTATAATACCTAACATAATGTAAATGCTATGTAAATGGTCGTTGTACTGTATTTTTAAATTTGTATTATTTTTATTGTTGTATTCTTTTCTCAACTTTTTACTTCATATTTTATTGAAACATAATTAATTATACATATTTGTGGGGTACAGAGTTGACTAACAATACTTGTGTACAATATGTGATGATTAAATCAGGATAATTAGCATATTCATCATTCATTCTTTGTGTCCATTAACCAATTTCTCACTAAGTCCCCTTCCCCTCCCCTTTTCCCACCTCTGGTAACCATAGTTCTGTTCCCTCCTTCTTTCTTACACATTGGGNCAGATCTGTGAGTTTCCCGTAAAAGAGATTAATAAAGAGAAATCATATTGCTTCAATCAGAAGTTGGCCTCACGTAGAATTAGGTAATGACTACTCTTTTTTCTAATTCTCCCTGGTAGAGCAATACCACTGTTGATATATTAAGGACATTTAGTTCTGCCCTTCAAAATTGTTCTCACTCTGTTTTCAAGTTTAATTAATGTGATATCTCTGTCAGATAATCAGACAGCAAACTTCTTTGGAAATCATATATTATTTTATTAAATTTTGATCTCAGATTTTAACTGACTACTTAAAAAATCATTCAAAAATGAAAACATGTCTAGTGAGAACATTTAGCATCATCGTGATAGATTGACTACAAAACTTTTGCATGGACACTTCAGAAACCATTTAAGACATGGGCAATGGCTCATGGCATTATTCCATTTTTTAAAGTACACCTTTACTATGCTTTATGTGTGAAGAGAATTTTAACTCAATATGCTCAAATATACACACCATTGAGCTATATTATATTAGAAACACATACTTGCAATTGAAGGAAATAAAAATAGCTTTTCTTTGAAAGTTTATAAAAATGTCTTAGTACTAAATTTTCTAGTTAAGCAAAATGAACTTCCCAAAATAAAATATTGCCCTTGAAATTGACAACATGTCCATTATGTATGACTAACTGAATTATAATGTTATTTTTAAAATAATATTGAATAATGACTGTAAAAGATAACCATACTCATGTTAAAGACCACACTCGTCAAAATGCACTTTGAATGTGGCAGAATTCATACCACAATGTTAGTGTGTCAAGAGATAG
>NW_007742104.1:22466-22842 GCF_000696425.1 Galeopterus variegatus
TCTTTTTTCTATGTATAAATATAATTATAAAACTAAAAATATAAATTTGGAATCATACTGTACGTTGTATCTTTTTTTTCAAAATCATGCTTCTTTCACTCATAATATGAAATCATAAGAATTTTAGATTGTCATGAAATATTTTCCCAAAACCTGTTTAATCCATGAATATTGCCGTTGATGGATTGACCGCTGCATATTTAACTGTTCCGCCTATTGTTTAATCATCCTTCTCACTACTGTAATTAATACTGCAATGGACATCCTTATCTATAAAACTTTGCTCATGTCCTTGATCATTTATTATCTTAGACTTTTTTTTTTTAGAGATGCTATTGCTAATTTAGGAATATATTTTTCCAGTTATACTTTTAGT
>NW_007742105.1:0-5367 GCF_000696425.1 Galeopterus variegatus
GTGTCCTTTGATGTACCACAAATCATTATGATCTCATGGTTGGCAAATAAAGCACATTAGTTGGGTCTGCTAAAAAGAGTTTTTAAAGTGGCTCCACTATACTTCAGTGATACACAAAATATCCTAGTTGTTACTTAGGCTCACCTTGCAAACCTATACTTCCCATCACTAGCAGGACACATTTCTGTGTTTTTGAGGAATATAAAACAGCAATGAATACCTCTTGAGAAAAAGAAATCATGTGACCAAAGTCTTTGTAATGCCAAAAAATACGTAAATATCCTCTGGAGAAAAGTTGTTGCCTGGTTATTTTCCTGTTGTAAAATTATTTCCCATCTGCCTGACAGTTAAATTTTGGTGACTTTTTTTAACCCACTACCTTTGGCACTTTTTTTCTGAAGCAAATCCAGAAATTAAAATTAAACTTGGCCAGTAAAAATTTTTATTGGCTCTATCATATGACTGAAATCTTAGGCTGGCCCCTAAAGCTGGTCTGAGTTTTCTCGTATTTCTCAAACTAAGATTGCCAAAGTGATAGTCCTGATATCTTTGTGTTTAAATGAAATGGGGATTAACTTAAAAGTGAAGCTCTGTGATGACTAGGAGTAGATACTTCATTGTGGTTTCTCATGTTATATATAAAAGTAATCTATTAGTTTCATTTTTCCTTCCTTTATAAGCTACAAATTTATTAGTTCAAATAAGAGTCAGGCACTTACAAAGCTCCAAATGATGCTTTTAAATTTATAAAATGCTTTCATATACATTATAACCTTTAATATTACTGATATTCATGAAATAATAGTGAATATCAATGATCCAAAGAGGAACAAAGCTAATTAAATAATATTTGGCTAAATTTTCCGTTTTTATTTCCAGTTTTATTTGCTTCTTAATTGTTTATTTGCATCATGGCTAGTTTTCACATCTGAATGACTGCTTAGTTGCATACTTAGACATGACAGTGGTAAGTTTTAGAGCTGACAATTTAAGGACTGATATAAACGTGAGTAAGATTTCCTCATGAAGAGGATTGAGATTTTGCCTGGGGAAAATTCATATTTTCTTAATCTGCAATCACACGGTGAAGCTTAGAAAGTAATTTTAAGCTCCTGAATATATTTCTAAGGCCCTGGAACAATTTCTCACTATGAGGAATGGGAAGACTTTTGTGGTTCCAGGTGGATTGTGCAGGTGATGCTCTGATAAGCATCTCGCTGAAGGTAGACGGTAAGCTGTGGAAAGTACCCTGTGGACTGTGGGGTAGTCAGAGACCACAGCAACAAGGATGGAGACATGGTGATGAGGCCAGTTGGGCCGTATCACAGACCTTTCTACTCCATCTTGTGCAGGTCCTGAGCCAGTTAGTTGAAAGAAAAACCGAGCAGCCACCAGCAAATTGGATGTGCTTTACTTTTAGATTTGAGCTCTGCCGACCAGCAGTTCAGAGCTGCTGCCTTCCATACTGAAAGAGTACACAAAAGTGGCAAGGAGCCAAGGGGTACACAGGCACGCATGCATACTAACTCTACTCTTATGTGACTTGTTTACAAAGGATGTCCTGAATCATACCCAACTGGATATGAGGCAAGGGGGCCTGACCAAACTAACTCCACTGTCCTCACACTCCACCCCTTCAGGGTCCCTCGCCATACAATCTGCACATTCGGAATCTTCTTCAATGTTCCCTCAGCAAGGATGGCTGACCCTTGCATCCATATAACCTCCATACCTATTGTCCATTCAATACACCTTGAGGCTTGCCCCCATAGCTCTATCTTTTCAACTACTAGCCGTGAAAACCCCACCCACACACGTCCGGTTAATAGTCATCATTGGGGTGATTTTCCACAGGAATCCTGCAGTCACACTGGTGGAAACTCGGTGTATATTCAGCAAGCTGACACATTGGCCATACGAACGTGTGTGTGTCCAGATGACTCTGGTGCCTGCAGCCACAATACTATGGGCAAAAAGACAAAAAGGTTATTGGCAGTAATAGAGGGAGTTTTTGTCCCTCTGGCAGAATACATGCCAGCTTACCATGCTGGAAAGAATGGTTTCAGGAACAGGTGCTGCAGCTCTATGCAACAGAGCCTCCGCTAGAGAGGGCCTGCCTTTGTGGGGTCTCTCACTTAAGATCCTGACTGTCGGCCACAACTGCCATGTCCACTCCTTCAGGGATGGCGATTGGGTGAATGGCCTTAGTCTCTTTTTCAGAAGACCATTATACAATTCAATCATTCCCACTGCCTGGGGATGATATGGTACCTGTAACTTCCACTGAATGGACAACTGAGAAGCCCATTCTGTACTTCACATCCAGTAAAGGGGGTTCCATTGTCACTCTATGAACAGGGGCCGACTGTACATGGTTGTAAGGCTATTCAACACCTTAATAGTGCTTACCTGGTCTGGGGCCTTATGAGACCATACAAACAGAAGAACAGTAGCAGTATCAATAGCTGTGAAGATATACCTGCAGTTCTCTGACTTTGGCAGTGATCCCAAAAGATCCACCTGCCACCATGTTAGGAGCATCCTCCTCTTGGGTTTCCTGCCTATCTTCATGCGGCACCTGGCAAGCCATCGAGGGTACAGCTGCCCATCAGGGGCATTCTTTCTCGGGTTCATGTGGCACCCAATGAGCCATCGACCATGTGGTCTTGCAGCCAGCATGCTGCATTCTCCAGTGTAGCCACCCAGCTACATCAGCTGCTGAAGCTCTCTCCAGCCATCTTACCTTAGCCAGTGCATCAGCTTCATCATTGCCCGGACTGGCTAAGGGGGAATGTCCTGTGACATGGAAAAGACTTACTTCCTTTCCATGTCCTAATTCCCATAACTCTTGCCACATGGCTTGTCCCCATAGGGATCAGTGACCTACCAGCCACCACTGATACTTCCAAGTACATATCCAAAGGGTAAGACTCTTTATATATGGCCCATTCATACTGTTCCAAATGACCTAGCAGCATTGGAGCCACCTTGGTTAAATCTGCAAGAGAATCAGAGGTTAGTAAGACATCATCTATGTAATGAACCATTGTAACCATGCTAGGCCTAGTCCACCTGGCTAGGTCCCCAGCCACTAAGCCATGACAGGCGGTTGGGCTATGCAGGTAGCTTTGGGGCAACACTTGAAAAGTCCAGTGCCTTCCCTCCCAGGTGAAGGCAAACTGATCCTGACCATCAACTGAGATCAGGATAGAGAAAAAAAGCATTTGCAAGGTCCAGCACATAATGATAAGTTCCTAGCTGAGTTGTCAGGTGATCCATCAAGTTGTGAACTGAAGGCACAGCCACGTACAAAGGAAGCACTACTTTGTTCAGTTCCCAATAGTGCACAGTCACCCTCCAGGTGCCATCAGGTTTTTTCACTGGCCGTAGGTGTGTGGGATGGATGATGCCAATTTTTTCTAATTCCAGTGCAGTGGCACCTATCTCTGCATGTCCTCCTGGCAAGCGATACTATTTGACATTGACCACATGCCTTGGCTTGGGTAATACCTGTGGGTCATATTTAGCATGTCCCCACAACACAGGCTTTACTGTCTTTATCTGCTACAGGAACTCTTCAACTGTTGTTCACAGGTGTAGCCTATAAAGCATATCTACACACAAGATGTATTCAGATACACACGAGGGGAAAATCATTCAATGCTCAGTGGCAAAGACACAGCTCTGACTGTAATAGAATGTCCTCCATAGCCATCAACATTCACTGTGGCTCCTGGAGACTTATCTGGGTTGCCATATATCAGGCTACATTTTGCTCTGGTATCCACTAATGCTAACACACACTGTGCATTTGCCATCCACCCCTAGGTCCCACAACTGTAGAAGCCAAGCAACTAGGGATTTGCCTGTTGCTGATGCACAACAGGTCATGCAAGGAGACACACAGGTTCTCCCAACTCACCTTCAGGGTTGTCATCATCCGTAGCTTCAGGAACAGGGGTGACCTGTCACTGTACTTCATTCTCCAGAATGTCTGCCTTTTGCCATGCTGCCTCATGGAGTGCCCTGTCCATATTGGCTCACAGTACCGCAAACCACAACCAGTCCACCCATCCAGCCATTCTCTGGGACTCCTCATCTTTCACCATGGAGCTCAATACCTTGAGAGCTTCCTCTGTGCTCTTGGGGACCCATCCACTTGGTCCCATGTTTTCAGTGGAGCCCAAGTCCACAAGAATGCTGCCACCAGGTACCACATACTTGAGGGTAGCCACATGTCCTCCCCCTCCCAAGGGGCTCATGGCTCCCTTACCTGCTCATCCTGTGCAAACTATGCCAATTGTTGGGCTGGATCACAGACCCTTCTACCCCATCCTGTGCAGGTCCTGAGCCAGGTAGTCAAGTGAAAAACCAAGAAGCCACCAGAAATGTGGACATGCTTTATTTTTAGATTCGAGCTCTGCCAACCAGCAGTTTAGAGCCACTGCCTTCCATACTGAAAGTGTTATGAAACAGACTTGACAGAGAATCAGTCGGTATTCAGAAGGTTGGAGAGTCAGGTATTTTATTACACTGGTGGGCCCAGATGATCTAGCACTACAAGATCTGAGTCCCGAGTTTAGATCTTACTGGGTTTATACAGGCAGACTCTGCCAGGTTCTTTTAAGTTTTGTTTTCACAGCATTCATGTAGCTAGTGCAGTAGTAATTTGTGTTTTCTCAGCATTCATGTAGCCAGTGCCATAGCCACTGCAATAAGCAAGCACATTTACAAAAGCGGGAGAGCGAGCAGTTGATTATCAGTGAAGCTGATACAATAAGCAGGTTCTGTTTTAAAGGCAAAACAAGCTACTGAAAGAATTAATTTTGAATTTTCCCCACAAAAGTGGCAACGAGCCTAGGGGTACATGGGCACACATGTGCACTAACTCTACTCCTACATGCCTTGTTTACAAAGGACGTGCTGAATCATACCCAGCCGGATATGAGGCCAGGGGGCCTGACCAAACCAACTCCACTTTCCTCACAGGCGGACTTCATGACATTCCAGAATAATGCTTTTTATTTCTCCAAAGAATTAGCATTTTTATATCTAAAATTAAGAACAGGAGAAAATGTGTCAATTTTTTTCCCCTGAAAATGTGATGGGAGCCCCTCCTAAATACGAAAATCATGATAAGGCATTTTATGGCAACAGATAATAACCATTGAAGAAAATGTTTTGGATTGCCGGTAACCCTAATATTTTGGCTTTACTGTGCTGCATATTTAGATAGGGATGTTTATTTCTAGATCATGGATAAAAGCATGTATTTGTATGTGTTGTTTTCTTGAATTCATGTACAAAATATACAAAATGTAACTTTTTTCTAAGTATATGTTGGATTCTGGAGGGATATCACATTTA
>NW_007742105.1:8247-15375 GCF_000696425.1 Galeopterus variegatus
CCCACACTTGGCTCCAGGCTTGACCTGCCAAAGGATCTGCAGGCCTCTATGGTGAGGATGGGGGTTGGTGTGGGTCCTCTGCCTACGTTTTCACCGCAAGAGAAAATTCCTCCTGCACTGATGACAGTGTTGGAGATATGGTGGCTGAGGCTGTGTGCCTCTCTCTCCTCTCTATGCTGCCTTCCTGGCCTTTTGGGTTCCATAGGGATCTTTCCAGTCTCCTGCTGCACTCCTTTACTCTCCCTCAGATGCTCCTGTCAATATTTAGCTGGCTGTTAGTTGTTCTGGTCCTTTTATGTGGGAGGAATGTGCCCTGGGCACCTCTAGTCCACTGTCTTGCCAGGGCTCCTAACTGAGGCTGTGTTTTCTAAATGCTCACAAATCCATTAGTCTAAGTGATAGTTAATATGCTACCCTCTTTTACTCCCTCCCAGAAGAATTAAAGCATGTTACCAACTCATAAATCTTAAACTCACCTTTTCTCATCATGATATTTAGAAAAAAATCTCTCATTCCCAATCTTACATTGCTTTTTCCATACTTTATTATTCCACAAAGATTACTGAAAGTAATTCAAAACATGACCACCACTCCAGGGAGGAGTAGGTGGTTCAAAGAGAGTAAGCTTTCTTTTTCCATACCTCTTCCTGAGCTCCTTGTGATTAGATCTCCTTAATCTTCTCACCTGCAGGCTCATTGCTTACCTAATTTGCTAGCTACTTTTAACCGAATCAGTGAGTTTATCAGCAACTCAAACCACACTAGAAATTGCAGGTAAATATATCTCAGAAATAAAGCCTTCAATATTATAAAGTAAGGAGATTAACCATACACGTTTTCACATTAAAAACTGCAAAATCATAAATCTTAATAATTACAATGACTAAAATAAAAGATACTAGCAATACCAAGTGCAAGAATGAATGCAAACTACTGGAACTTTCACACTGCTGTTGCTGGGAGTGCAAAAAAATAATACAGCCACTCTGAAAAACAGCTTGCCAGTTTCCTGTAAAGTTAAACATACAACTAGCATATGGCCCAAGAACCCAACTCCTAGGTGTTTTCCCAAGTTAAATGAAAACTTATGTTCATACAACAAAGTTTGTGTAAATGTTTATAGCAGCTCTATATACTACTGCCAAAAACCAGAATAAATTCAAATATCCTTCAGCAGGTGAATGGATAAACACAGTATGGTACATTAACAGCAGAATGTAGAGGGTTTTTTTTTTTTTTAACTTAACAAAACTTCAAAATCAGCTTTAATTTCTATTTTCTCACCCACAATCAACTGATCATTTAGAATAGCCAATAACTTTTCTGAGTACAACACTAAATAGATTGCCTCTGCTTCTCAGAATTCTCCTTAAAGCCCAGTGAAAACAGAAATTATCTGTCATAGTTACCTGTTGAAATCACATGGATAATAAAGAGAAAGAGATGAATATGAATAGTTTAAAACTACTAAAAATAAACGTATTCCATTGAATAAAGTTTACAATTATTAGGAATAAGTAGTTTCAAAAGATAATACATTTAAAATATAAAAAGAAGAAATGCTCTAAAGCTGATTTAGTGTCAAATAGAAGTTCATGGTTTCACTGGATGGGCTCTCTGGCCTCCTTCCAGTTTCTCTCTGATATGTGCCTTCCCCGCTGGCCATTTTATAATTTTTACGGTAAAAGCTTTTCTATGTCAGACCAGCAATAGATCTGAACTTATTTATTTATCATTTTTCTGTGTAGCTGGCATAATCAAAGTAAAGAAATATTATCTTAGCATAATTGAGCTTTCACATATGAGTATATTTCAGCAAGCACAAAGTTACATAGTATATACTAAATGGTGGCTCTGAGTTTTGGCAAATAGCCACGGAAGAAATGATTAGAAAGTTTGAACACTTTCTTGCTATCTCTGCATCCCTCTAGCCTTCAGAGCTAGAGACATTTCCTTTGCTTCTGTCCCCAAGTTCACAACTACCGCAGTCGCTGGTGTTAAACACCTGCTGACAAGGACAATACTAAAACCTATTCCAATGTTATTCTTGGTTCTGTTCTGTCCTTGGTATTTCCATCCCCCAGTGAATATTTTTCTGGATGTATTAGAGTAACAATTAATCATCTATGCTGTCAGGAAAAGTCATTTCATGTGGAAGAACTGGGTTTCAACTTGAAAAACTAGTTGGGTTCATATTGCATCATTTTCAATACAAATCCCAAAAGTTTGGACATTATTTGTTTTGAAAAGCTCCTTTAAGTTTGAGCTTCGAGTAGCAAGATAGTATCAAGGATATGCTTTATGACTTAAATTAGAAATAAACTGAAGAATGGGTGCAAATAGAGAGTGTCTAGAGGTTGAAGGTATACTCAACGTTTGCCTCAGTTTGGATTTCCTGGAAACAAAGATAAAGAGCTGGGTGCAGAAAGTATATACAGGAGTGCTTTTGAGAGGTACATGTGTAAGGGACTGAGGAAGACAGTAATATAAGACTGGGGAGGAGATAAGATGATTTTGTGCCCTGCAATTCAGACCTCAGCTGATCCTACCAGGAGAATCTCAGGAACCCAACTACTGCTGGGAGTTTAGCATCAGATCAAACTGGTCTGGGAGGCAGAAGAGCATGGATTCTAGAGCCACAGGGTGTGAGATTAAATCTCATGCTGCCATTTACAAGCTGTGTGTTTAGGCAAGTTAGTTATCCTCTCTGTGCTTCAGTTTCTTAGTTAAAGCTGGTATAATGATAATATCTGCCTTGTGGGGTTATTTTGATGATTGAGTTGATATTAAGTGTTCTGGCAGTGCTAGTTGCTATAGTTATTAGTGGTAGTAATGGGAGAACATGCAACATAATTTTCACTCTGACTTACCCTAATTCATATTGGGTGGTGTGGATGATCATCCGAGGTAACATTTAATTCTAGCATCTTAAATTTATTAAGGGTTATCACTTGATTGATTGGCATAGGCAGGCACTTCCAGGGGTCATGACATTCACAAGACTGCTGCTGGGTGCTAAGCACAATTAAATTACCCATAACATCTGGCCCTTTAACAAGTCACTGACAGGACATTAAGGTTTCATATACTCCCTTTTAGTTTTCTGACATTCCAACAGTTCATTAATTCTGGTAAAAATATACCGTTGTAGATGTGAATCTTTTAGATGAGCATAAAAATGTGTCAATAATTTAATGACTTCTATTAATTGAATTACTTTACATAAATATTTATAAAAATAGACCTTAGAAAACAATCTGAACTTCATAATGTAAATTTTTATTAATAAGGTTATCAGTTTTCCCCAGATTACCTTACAAATGTAAGGAATTCAAATAAAAATACTAATAATATAAAATATTTCCAAAATAATCTCATTTAAATGAAAAAAATATTATTATTAGATGTTAGAAGCACAATAATTAATAAAATGTGGGATTAGTATACATATAGAAAGAAAGATCAAGGGCAATAGAACAGGATATAAAACCTAGAAAGAAGCCATGTATCTATAATAATTCATTATAAGGCAGAGATATTCTTTCAAAATTACTGTAAATGAGAGAGGGGGGATTTACTTGTTAAATAGGTGAGTTTGACAAAATTGGCTAACAGTTTAGAACCAAAAGTTAAGTCTCTACATCTTTATACAATGAAAAAATCAAATGAGCATGGAGTAAAGATTTAATTTTAAGTTCAAAACAATAAATAATAATAATAATAAAGTATACTTTGGATCTTGTGTGAAGGAGGTCTTCCAGAATATATACGCTTAGTCAGAAGATGAGGAAGAAAAGACTTCTTGATTTACATACATAAAAGTTAAAATTATTCTGAAGGTCAATGTTCCCATAAACAAAACCAAAGTGACCTGAGTAGCTACTAAATCACCAGTCCATGTGAGGTTCTGAAGAAGGCTTCCAGCGGGTGGCGTCAGTCCTCTCAGTCTCTCTGAGAATCCCTGTGGATGCACATTTTCCCAGTGTCTTCTGGGTTCAAGTTCCCACTCCCACTTGTTATTGGAATCCAAACTGTGATATAGTAACTATGAAGCTACTTCATGTAATTGTCATGAGAATTAAATCAATCGATGTATATAACGCATGATGCCTACTAAGTAGAAACCACTCTGTGTTAGCTATTGCTGCTACTATGTTTATTTCAGTGAATTTGTTCAATATTTTTATTGACTGAAATATTTATTGGGTTCCACAGTATGTCAGGATATACAAAAGTGAGCAAAAACAACAATGGTTGCCTCCAGTGGGAATTACAGATGTTAATCAATCAATCATAAAATTCCATCTACAGGTATCTTGGTAAGTGCAAAGAAAGCATTTAATAATGTATGTAGATTGTCTTTCAAAATATGTTTTCCTAGTTCAGAACTGCCACTTTTCTAGATGTAGACAAATCCCCTTTTCCTGGTTTTACACATGTACACATAATGGCACATGCTCATAGACATTGATTATAGACTTTACATTTTGACTCTGTAGGAAATTTAAATTTTATCTATTTTTTTTTTTTTTTTTTTTTTTTTTTTNGCTGGGATAACTGGATATCCATATGGAGGAGAACGAAATGAGACCCATACCTCTCACCATAGAGTAAAATCAACTCAAAATGGATTAAAGAATTAAACATACACCCTGAAACAATAAAACTTCTTACAGAAAACATAGGAGAAACACTTCAGGAAATAGGACTGGACACACATTTCATGAATATGACCCCAAAAGAACGGGCAACCAAAGGAAAAATAAACAAATGGGATTATATCAAACTAAAAAGCTTCTGCACAGCTAAAGTAACAATTAGAAGAGTTAAAAGACAGCCAACAGAGTGGGAGAAAATATTTGCAATATATACATCTGACAAAGGATTAATATCCAGAATATTCAAGGAACTGAAACAACTTTACAAGAAAAAAACAAGTAACCCAATTAAAAACAGGCAAAAGAGCTAAACAGGCATTTCTCAAAGGAAGATATATGAATGGCCACAAACACATGAAAAAATGCTCAACATCACTCAGCATTTGGGAAATGCAAATCAAAACTGCACTGAGATACCACCTCACCCCAGTTAGGATGGCTAATATCCAAAAGACTGTGAATGATAAATGCTGGCGAGGCTGCAGAGAAAAAGAAACTCTCATACATTGTTGGTGGGACTGCAAAAGGGTGCAGCCTCTATGTAAAATGGTATGGAGGTTCCTCAAACAATTACAGATAGATTTACAATATGACCCAGCTATTCCACTGCTGGGAATATACCCAGAGGAATGGAAATCATCATGCCAAAAGGATACCTGTACTCCAATGTTCACATGTTCTCACTTATTTGTGGGAGTTAAAAATAAATAAATAAATACACAATAAAACGGGGGGGGGAGGGAAGAAGACACAACAATTACAATTCCTTGACGTTGATACAACAAGCGAACAGAAAGGAGGTTGTTGGGAGGGAGGGGGGAGAGGGAGGAGGGAGGGAAATTTCAGTAATGGGCCACAATGATCAACCACATTGTATATTGACAAAATAAAATAAAATTTAAAAATAAAGAAAAACATCACGTGGTACTCCTTAAATATAAGAAGGTGCTTCAAAAGTTCAGTGAAAGATTTGCATTATGTTTTAACTCTATTTTTCCACAAGCTTTCTGAAGTACTGTTATATATACAATAATAAAAGAAAGATGGCACATTCATTTCATGCAGTATTATGCAGATATCTTATTTTTATTTAACTAATGTTTATACAAGAGTATATAATAATATACAGACTTTTCAGAGTAGATTACTAAGTGGGAGAAAAACTCTATAAAGACAGACTAATAGCATATTGAACACAAGTTTATCGCTATTCCCTCCCAAAATCTCACTACAAAGCCAGTAAATTCATTTTTTAAAGTCATAAAACCAAAGGACAAAGAATACGTGAAAGACGGCAGACAAGGCATAATAAAAATAAAATGTTAAATTTGAAAAGTAACCAATTTAACAGAACAAAATATGTGTCAGAGAGAGCCAAAACATTAGCTGATTTACAGATTGAAGGCTAAGGTCAGATGTCTCCAGACTTGTCACCCAGATACATCATCAATAAAACAAAGAAACTGACGGATTGGTTTATGTATTAGAATTAATTGATAAGCAAGTTACTTAATGACAAGTACATTAAAAACTAAGCAAATAAAAAAGGTCTCCAAACTTTCAAAAGGAGGGAACAGAACTGAAGTTATCAGAGGTGGGTAGGGGAGAAGGTAAGGAAGGAATTAGCAAAGGGACTCAAAAATTGATTACATTGTATAATGTTGAATATACTAATTATCCTGATTTGAGCATCACATATTGCACACACATATTGATATTCAACTTTGTATCGCACAGATACATGCAATCAACTACGTTACAATAAAAATAAGCATAATAAATGTCCCTGCAAAAAAACAAAAAACAAAGAACAAAAAGTTTTTAAAAAAGAAATATGGCCATAGTACACTGAAGAGCTTGGCTGGAAATCCTATTTATATAGTCATAATAATACAGACACTAAATACTTATTTAACAAAAATTGTGATGTAATATGGAAAAAAACAAAGTGGGTATGGTTATGTGTATATTTGGGAAGTAGAGTGGAAGATAGTTCTAGAGCAAGAAAGCAAATTCTCATCTTCAATAAGAGGAAGTCAGTAAATCTGAAAAATCATGTAATCATAGTAAAAATATGCCATTTATAAATACAAAAGTAAATGTCAAAAGAAACAGCTTAAACAGTAAAAATTAGTTACTTCTGGGATTGGAAGGAATATAGCAAGGGATTGCTAATTTTCATTATAAGCCTTGAAGAACTATTTGATAATATCTTTTTAAGACAAATGACACTTGTGTTTTTTTGGATTTAATAAAAGTTAAATGTAAAAATGACCTCTAAATACATTACATAGAAGACCAAAAAATAAGGACAAGAAATATATACAAATATCAATGAAACTTACTGTATTAGTCTGTTTTATGTTGCTATAACAGAAATACCTGAGACTGGGTAATTTATAAGGAAAAAAGGTTTATTTGGCTTACAATTCTGGGACAGCTGCATCTGGCACAGGCCTCAGGCTGCTTC
>NW_007742105.1:16247-17902 GCF_000696425.1 Galeopterus variegatus
GGCCTCAGGCTGCTTCTACTCATGGTGAGAAGTTGCAGGCAGCTAGCAGGTACAAGCAGATCACATGGCAAGAGGAAGCAAGAGAGCAGAGAGGAGATGCCAGGGTCTTTTTAAACAACCAGCTCTCACGGGAACTAGTAGAGCGAGAACTCACTCATTAATCCCCCCTCCCCCAGAGAAAGCATGGGGGATCTGCCCCTATGACTCCATCAGTTTCCAACACTGCTACATTGGGGATCAAATTTCCATATGAGTTTTGGTGGGGACAACACATCCAAACTCTACCACTTACTATTAGATTGTTTATTTTGTTGTATTTTTCTGGGTGATTCAAACTGTCTTTGATGAATACTTACTACTAGTATAATGAAAAAAATTAAATTAAAAGGAACCAAGTTGGGCATAAGTTATTCTTTGAACAACTGATGCTTCCTAACATTTATAAAAAATTTTTTCTATGTACACAAAATCTACTCTTCAATATCTCTTCCAGAATTCTTCTAGGAATTGCTGTTAAGTTTGTTATCCTATTCTTAGAAAATACATCCTCCCCACCCATCCACATCCAAAACACACGCACACACGCACACACACACACCTTTGACAATTAAACAATTGTTATTCATTTCTGCATCCTGTCCATCCTCATTCTGCAATGGCCTTTCAAAGATCACAAATAATCAGCCTGTGACCATAATCACAAATCCTGTCATTACCCTGGGATTAAGTCTAATTAACACTGAACATCCAAATTTAAAACAGTTCAGCACTCTCTTATCATTTCATAGTAGTCTAGAGTTTATTCTGTTTTCCACTCTGAAGATTCATCTTTTTACCAGAAGAGGTAAAAATTAAGAGATTAATACTCATGTATTTTCATGATTAAATATTTAAATTTCTGCAAGATTTGAATTCTTTCTCCTCAAATTTAGATTATTATCAAGTCTGCTTATAAAAAAGGAAAATTTCATTTTTAAAAAGTTTATTTTATCTAAGGCCTTAAAATACCAAATACATTTCTATACTATCTTTCATATGCAGCCTCTTATTTATCCTCCATCATTGTCTGAACTTAGAGTCTCATCCATCTTACTGAAATAGCCTTTAAACTGGTCTTCTCGGTGCCAAGATTTCCCTCTCCAGCTATCTGGATGTGGAACCCTACTCCAAATGGCTCTATGCTTTCCTGCCTTCTGTGTCTTCCTTATGATGCTAAAATTGTTCTGATTCTTGCAAACATTTTCCCCACTCCTAAATCTGTCAGCCAAAGTACTGGAACATTTTTCATGGTCCAACTCAAATTCCAACTCTGTGAACCATATCCAACTCTTACCACTTGGCATTATTCCCACTCTTTAGCTATCTTCCCTCTAAAAGATTCTTTAAACCTCTATTATTGTTCCTATATTGATCTATTTCAAATTACATATCATCTTTGGGTCACTCAAAATATCTAGTATAGTGTTTTACTTACAGTAGGGGCATAATAAATGTTGAATAAAATTTTAGCTCAAATGGCATGATGTTCGATCAGGACAAAATTATCTGATAATACCAAAAATAAGACCTACAAGAAGACTGCTGACTTAGCAGCTACTGTAACTCTTATCTTTCCATAAAAATTTGTTTTATTTTAGGGCTGGCCAGTTAGCTCA
>NW_007742105.1:19198-20751 GCF_000696425.1 Galeopterus variegatus
CCATCCCATAATCTAACTTTTTAAAGTTGGGCCTCCAATGGAAAGGCCCTGTTTTCACATTTTGAATTGCTACAAAGATGCAATATTTAAATGTGGTAGAGTTAACACTAAAAATTTTGCATATACACTTTTTAAAAAGTAAAATTTTAACTAAAAGTTTCCTGTAGGAGCCTAGAGTGTAGCTAAATTGTATTCTTTTCATTTCTTCATATACAAACTATAATATTTTTAGTATTTCTCCAAATGATGGGGATAACATATATTCAGAATATCCTTAGTTTATTGATTAATACATTCTGTGTCAGTCAGAGTTCTCCAGAGAAACAGAACCAAGAGGATATATATCACATATAGAATTGTTTTATATATATTTATCCTCTTGGTGGAAAAGTTATATATACACACACACACACACAAATATATATATATATATGAGAGAGAGAGAAGAGGAGAGAAATTTATTTTAGGGAATTGACTCACATGATTATGAGGGCTGGAAGTCTGAAAACCAAAAGGCAGTCTGGCCAACTGGAGATTCAGGCAAGAGTTAAAGTCTTAGTCTGAGTCTGAAATCTGTAGGGCAGGCCAGCAGGTTTAAAACTGGAGCAGGATTTTTATGTTACAGTCTTGAGGTAGAATTCCTTTTTCTTCATGAAGCCTCAGTTTTTGCTCTGAAGACTTTCAACTGATTGGATGAGGCCCACCCATATTATGAAGGATAATCTGCTTTACTTAAAGTCAATTGATTGTAAATGTTAATCACATCTACAAAATACCTTCACAGCAACATCTAAACTAGTGCTTGACCAAACAACAGGGCACCATAGCCTAGCCAAGTTGACATATAAAATTAACCATTACACAGTCAGCTAATATTTATTGAGTACCTCATAAGGGCCTGCTACTACTCCAGACAGAGACTTTACCCTCAAGGCTATCATGTTACCATGTGGAAAACAAACAAGTAAATCAACAATTACCTGACAGTGTGAAAAGTGCTATACGAATGTGCTAAAAAGGCCAGATAAAAGGCATTAAATTCAGCCACAGTAGTTTCAAACATTATTAGGAGAAAGGTAATGACTGGACCAAATTTTGAAGGATGAGTAAGAGTTACTGAGCTAGGAAGATGAAAGAAGGAGGACAAAGTCAAATGCAAAAGTGATCTGCATGAAAAAAAGAAGCATTTGGTTTGACTGTAGCAAAGGGTGCAGGTACCACCAAGGCAGAAAATTGAACGAATAAATGGTCAGATGACAGAACACCAAGGGCTTTATGTGCCAAGCCATAGCATCTGAACCATACCCTGAAGGCTGTGAGGATTCATCTAAAAGGAGTTAAACAATCAAACTGGCATATCAGAAAGATAAACTTGACTGCAAAGCTAATACTGTGGAATTGGGAGAGTGGGGATGAGGAGAGACATGAAATAGGGAGACCAGGTAGGAGAGTGACAGCAGAATAACTGTGAAGAATTGTGAAGACCTATAGCAGTGGGGTGAAAATGAGCAAATTGATTAGAGGATTTTAAGAGGTAGAATCAGGGGCCGGCC
>NW_007742105.1:21719-22840 GCF_000696425.1 Galeopterus variegatus
AAAAAAAAAAAAAAAAAAAAAAGAGGTAGAATCAATGGAATGACTAACTGATGTGGGCTGAGAGACATAGAGGTATATGTGGTGACTTTAGTTTGGATAAATAAGAGCATGATGGTGCCATATCATAAAATGTTGGTTAAACAGGTAAAGTGAAAGAAGGAAAAAAGTGAAGAATACCCCAGCAGCTACCATGACATCTTTCTATATAAAGACAGTGAAAACAATTTCAGAGACATCTCCCTGAATTTCTAGAGTTCCTTACGCATGGCCAAACCAAGCTTTGTGCATAACACTATAAGTTACCTAATAACAAAAGTAAAACTTTTAGGGCACATTTGGTACTTAAGAATATATTTGCAAAAGAAATTACTCTGCTAAAGTTATTTTTGCCACCTCAAAAAAAAGAAAAAAAAAAAAAGAAAGGTACAAAACACTCCAAAATCATTAATGAATTAGGTGATAAATAGGACAACAGTTAACTTCCTGCCCAGACTTGAAAACAAAATTTCCTTCTGATAATTAAACAATAAAAACAACACATAATGAAACATATCAGAAATATGGAGAACCTTGAAGAAACAAAACTCTATTCATAGAACTATATTCACAAATCTAAACAATGTGTCCACTCAGAATTAGAGCAGAAATAAGGTAGTGCTGCAGAAGTAAACATAGGTAAAGGCTGTCAAAGCACAACCAAGGGGAAGGATGTGCAGTGAAAATGGACATCTGGTCTTCCTGGTATATATATTCCTACTACTGAAACGTATCATCAAACTCTGAAAATCTGATGCAATTAAAAATTCAAATTAAAACTCCTTTCTCTTGTATTACACTCAGTCACATGCTTAAAATTTGGCTTCTGGAGTAGATATCTATGTTTAGTTTGTCCTATACCCATCTTTTCTTCTATGGAATAGATCTCTACATTCCTCAAATACTCCCTCTTCCTCAAGGAACTGCTCTTTCCCCTTTACTCCAGCCATGTAATTTCCACAGCACCCACCATATTCTTAAAAACTCAGCTCCTAGAAAGAAGATGGCGACGGGTCTGGAGTGACCGTGCCAGGAGACAGCGCGATCCTGAGAGCTGTGCGCTGTGATACCAGAGTATTAATTGC
>NW_007742106.1:0-2913 GCF_000696425.1 Galeopterus variegatus
ATCCCCGAAGAAGGTGGAGAACCAGATATCTTATGACATATTTTCCAGAGTGGGTAGGGGGACTCTGCCACCCAATGCCATACTGGCCTCGTCCCAAGGGGAGCCATTGCCTATATATCTTCCAGAGAGGGAGGGCAGTGGCTGAGCCGGGGAGACAGATTGTAGCACTGAGTCTTCCATGAGGCCATCAAATAGAAAGAAGGGGGCAAGGTTGGAAAAATCATTTTTCTCTGGACAGGTCTTTTCTGTTCTAAATTTAGCAAGATTACGGATGATTATTATTCCTTTCTGCGACGCTCGACTCCCTCTGACAGTCTCGGCAGCAGAACAGAAGGTCGAAGGGAAGGGTGGTGGCCAGCTGGCTTGCTCGTGTCATGCTTGAGTCACAAGCTGCTCCAGTGGAGGGAAACAATGCTACTGTTGGAGGTTAAATGTGAAGGACAATCTCTAGGGAAATAGCAGTAGTCACCAAAAAAGCATAGAACAAATAATAATAAAAGTGCATATACTCCTAGTATTTGAAATCAGATGGAGCAAAGGAAGAGGATGTTTTACAGATTCCCTGTTTTCCTCTGGCCCCAGCCTTCAACTCAAAACTGGGGAAATTCAGGACACAGGATGCCCTGTTGTTTATAAGGTACCCAGCAACAATGCACGGAACTGGATATTTAATTATTAAGAAACTGATGCTACATAAAGAAATAGTAGTCCAGGGCCATCCAGTGTCACCTACGGTTCCCAGAGGAAGAATCCTGTCTTGAGGGGTGTACGGGGCAGGGGTGCAGCTCTCCCTGCTCTGCCCTCTAGTGGCCGGGTGGCTCAACTCCAGCTGTCAAGGCACCTTTTCCCAGGGATCAAGAACAAAACAGCGGCGGACCCCGTGGCTCACTCGGGAGAGTGCGGCGCTGGGAGCGCCTCGGCCGCGGGTTCGGACCCTATATAGGGATGGCCGGTGCACTCACTGGCTGAGCGCAGTGTGGGCAACACCACCCCAAGGGTTACGATCCCCTTACTGGTCACAAAAAAGAACAAAATAGGTGCTTAGTAAATATAAAATGCCTTCATCTTTTACTATATGAGTAATTATAAATATAAATTTGTTAAAATCTCTAACTATTTCTGATGTCCTCACATGTTAGCCAAACATTGAATGTACATTTGTTCCATTGAATTTTCCACCTCAGCATGATAGTGGTTCCTTGTTTTAGTGTTGCGACTGCTTTTCCTTTCATTTTTGAAATTTAGAAAAATACACAAGGGGACTTTTGCTTCCAGAAAGATGGAGTAGAAATACTTTTTCCTGTTCCTCTCATTAAGTATGAATCAAAATCCTGGACATTATTTGAGGGGGTCTTCAAAAAGTTCATGAAAAGATTTGTATTATCTTTTAATTCGATTTTTCCATGAGCTTTTTAAAGTACCCTCATACACAAAAAAAGGTATGAAGACTCTGAAAGGTGGAGAAAAGAAGGCAGGTCAAGGACATCGGGACCCAAAGAATGAAACAGCAATGGGTTCCTCGGGTTTTCCTTTTGACTAATACAAGGGTACATCAAAAAATTCATGGAAAAATATAATTAAAAGATAATACGAGGCTTTCCATGAACTCTCTGAAGTATGCTCGTATATCCCATACATGGGGCTGGAGACGTTGTCAACCCAGAAACACAACAGGCACAAAGACAAAAAGAGTCCCGACAAAAGCTGGATCTCTCTAGTCAAAGGATGAGGAAAGGGGAAGCCTAGTAAGACAGGAAGCTTTTAGACAGTGACTGCTCTGCTCTATTCAAACACCAGGAAAGAAACTGCCCCCTCCTTTGCCCCCGTCCCTAGCAAAAGCCCTGTGGGGATCCTGGGCTTCCACACCAGTGGGGTTGTCATGAAGAACCCCAGGCCCTCTGCTGGGTGGCATGAGAGAAGGATGTATAACACACCTCAAATAATTAAAATCATACAGAGTGTGTTCTGTGACCACCTGGATTCAAACTAGAAATCAGTAACAGAAAAATAATGGGAGAAATCCCAAACTCTTGGAAATTGAAGTTTCAGGAAAAATAAAAAAATTCTATATTGAACAGAATAAAACAAATTGCAACATATAAAAATTTGTGGGACACAGCTAATGCCCAGAGAAATAAGCACTTATCCCAGAGAAATGAAAACTATGTCCACATGAAAACATACACAGAATTGTTGATAGCAGTTTTATTTGTGTTAACAAAAAACGGGAAGCAGCCAAAATGTCCTGCAATCGATTAGTGCTAAATCAAACTGTGGTATATCCACAGCACGGAGTATTTCTCAGGATTAAAAAAATAATGAACTGTTGATACACACAGCAACTTGGATGGATCTCAGGGGCATCAAGCTGAGCAAGATGGTCGCATACTGCATGATTCCATTTCCATAACATTTTTGTCATTTCAAAAATGTTACAAAAATCTATAAAATCTTATAATTTAAATAAAATTACAGAGTGGTGGTAGCCAGGAGTTAGAGGCTGTGGGGAGCCAGAGAAATGGGTGTGACTATAAATCTCTAGATAGTTTAACTAACTCGCTAACTAAGTTGAAGTTACACAGCTATAGGTGATGGGACTCGAGCTGCAAAAACATTGAATGTATCTTGTGTATGAATATAGGAACATTTCTTTATTGTATACAGACAGAAGGGTAATTTCTTGGTTGCAGGGTGTGTGCATTTTAAATTTACAAACTGGCCTCAAACTGGTATTATTAATTTAAATCCCCACATTTGCAGTGCCAGGTCCCCCATGGAGTTTCCTTTCGCCACATCCTCTCCTGTCCTTGATATTTTCAGGCTTTTTCATTTTTTTGCCTGTCAAATGGTTAATACTCTGTGTTTCATTTTTGGTTTAAAATACATTTTTGCATTTTCTGATCACTAATGAAG
>NW_007742106.1:5343-13977 GCF_000696425.1 Galeopterus variegatus
CACTGCGCTCAGCCAGTGAGCAGACTGGTCTCTATATGGGATCCGAACCCTCGGCGGGAGCGCCACCACGCTCCTAAGTGCCGCACTCAAGCGAGTGCGCCACTGGGCCGGCCCGAAACCTTATTGATTTTTTTAAAACATTTTTTATTGAATCATAATTGATTATACATATTTTTGGGGTTCAATGTTGACATATGTTGATCATATCAATATTACTAGCATATATATTGTTACAAATCATATTTATTCTTCATGCCCCTTGTCCAATCTCTCCCCATCCCCCTCTCGCTCTCTTCTCTCTTTTCTCCCTCTTCCCTCCCTGCTCTAATTACCCTAGGTTTCTTCTCTCCTTCTGAAAAAGTAATGGTTACTCTGTTAACTTGTTGCCTAGATGATCTGTCCAATGCTGAGAGGTGTGATCAGGTCCCCCAATATTATCATAGAGCAGA
Source organism: Galeopterus variegatus (assembly GCF_000696425.1). Classification (NCBI taxonomy): domain Eukaryota; kingdom Metazoa; phylum Chordata; class Mammalia; order Dermoptera; family Cynocephalidae; genus Galeopterus; species Galeopterus variegatus. The sequence goes on from NW_007742106.1 coordinate 5,793, forward strand.
TGCTTCTTCTGTCACTCTGGAATGGACTTTGTGGACAGAGACATCCTCTTCTTTTCTTTGGTCTCTGCTGGTGACTCTCCTTGTGTCAATGCACTCCAGTGGCTGGTGGACCATCTGTATGGTGGTTCTGGTATCTAGCCGTTTTTGTGACAGCCATGGTTATTGTGGTGACTGTGGTGGGCCACCCACATGAAGGTGCTGTTTTTGGAATGCTCCTTGGCACTGGTGGTGTGCCTGGTTGTGGGGCGAGGATATGGTCGCTGGCTCCATACCTCAGAACCCTGGGTGGGCTCCAAGATGCTGGCAGTGTGCCTGGTCTTGGGAAGGGGGGTCTGGCCCCTGGCTCCATGCCTCAGGCCCCCAGACAGGCCCTGAGGTGCTTGCAGTGTGCCTGGTTGTGGGAGAGGGGTCTGGTCCCTGGCTCAAAGCCTCAGGTCCCCAGCAGGCCCTGAGGCACTGGCAGAAAACCTTACTGATATTATTGATGAAAATGATTTTGAAATTTGTTTTAATTGTATAAAATTTAAAAAATTTATATAAAATTATATATATATATATAATATATATAATTTTAATTATATGTACTTGTGGGGCACAGCCTGTTGTTTCAATACATGAATATTATTGTACAATAATTCACCTAGGGTATATGGCATACCTATCACCTAAGAATTCACCTTTTCTCTGTGGTAACTATGGTCAAGATCCTCTTATCTAGCTATTTAGAAATATACAATATAATATTATTAGCTGTAGTCAGCCTAGAACACCAGAACTTATTTTTCCTAACCACCTATAATTTTGTACCTCTTAATGTACCTCTTCCCCTCCACCACCCCCATGCTTCCCATCCAGGCTTCTGGTAGCCATTATTCCACTCTCTACTTGCATGTAAACACCTTTTTTTCTTTTTCTTTTTTAGATTCCACATATGAGTGAGATTATGTGGTATTTGTCTTTCTTTGCCTGGCTTACTTCACTTAACTTGATGGTCTCCAGTTCCATCCATGTTGCTGCACCACAAATAAAAGAAATCAAGAAAGCTTGCCCATTTACAATAGTCACCAAAAAGATAAAATACTTAGGAATAAAGTTAAGCAAGGATGTGAAAAATCACTACAATGCGAATTACAAACCACTGTTGAGAAAAATTAAAGAGGACACAAAAAGATGGAAGATATCCCATGCTCTTGGAATGGAAGAATTAACATTGTGAAAATATCCATACTACCCAAAAAGATCTACAGATTCAATGCAATCCCCATCAAAATTCCAATGACATTTTTCTCAGAAATGGAAAAAAATTCCCAAAATTTATATGGAATAACAAAAGACCATGAATAGCCAAAGCAATTTTGAGCAAGTAAAAAATAAAGCTGGAGGCATAACACTACCTGACTTTAAACTATATTCCAAAGTTATAATAATCAAAACAGCATGGTATTGGCATAAAAACAGACACATGAATCAAAGGAATAGAATAGATAATCCAGAAATCAACCCATACACCTACAGCCATCTGATCTTTGAAAAGGGCATCAAGTCTACACAATGGGGAAGAGACTGCCTCTTCAGCAAATGGTGCTGGGAAAACTGGATATTCATGTGCTGGAGAATGAAATTAGACCTGTGTCTCTCACCATATACCAAAATCAGCTCAAAATAGATTAAAGAATTAAATATGCATCCTGACACAATAAAACTCCTTGAAGAAAACATAGGGAAACACTCCAGGGAGTAGGATTGGGTACGTGAATACTACCCCAAAAGCACATACAACCAAAGGAAAAATAAACAAATGGGATTATATCAAACTAAAAAGCTGCTGCACAGCAAAAGAAACAATTAACAGAGTGAAAAGACAACCACCAGAATGGGAGAAAATATTTGCAAAATATACATCACACAAAGAATTAATATCCAGAATATGCAAGAAACTCAAACAACTACATGGCAAAAAAGTAAGTAACCCAATTAAAAAATGGGCAAAGGAGCTGAATAAGCATTTTTCAATGGAAGACACACAAATGGCCAACAGACACATGAAAAAATGCTCAACATCACTCAGCATTTGGGAAATGCAAATCAAAACCACTTTGAAATACCATCTCACTCCAGGTAGGACGGCTAATATCCAAAAAACTGAGAATGATAAATGCTGGTGAGGTTATGGAGAAAAAGGAACTCTCATACACTTGGTGGGACTGCAAAATGCCAGAGCCTTTATGGAAAATGGTACGGAGGTTCCTCAAACAATTACAGGTCAGTCTACCATATGACCCAGCTAAGCCACTGCTGGGAATATACCCAGAAGAATGGAAATTATCATGTCAAAGGGATACCGATGTTTATTGCAGCACTATTTGCAACAGCCAAGAGTTGGAACCAGCCCAAATGTGCATCATCAGATGAGTGGATAAGGAAGCTGTGGTATATCTACACAATGGAATACTACTCTGCTATAAAAAAGTATGAAATACTACCATTCGCTGCAACATGGAAGGACTTAGAGAAAATTATATTAAGTGAAATAAGTCAGGCAGAGAAAGAGAAATATTACATGCTCTCACTTATTTGTGGGAGCTAAAAATAAATAAATAAGTAAATAAATATACGAACAAATGGTGGGGAGAGGGGAAGAAGACACAACAATGACAACAACCCCTTGAACTTGCTAAGACAAGTGAGCAGATATGATGGTGATGGGGGAGCGAGCGGGGAGAGAGAGGGGGGAAAGAGGAACGGGTAAAGGGACATGAAAATCAACTCCATTGTATATTGATGAATTAAAATAAAAAATAGCATTTTACTTGAATATTATTAACATTGGGATTGTTTCATGCCATATTTTGTGGGATAAAACTTGAAAATATGTGTGATGGGAAATGTATAAATGTTTTGCATTTTATATGTGTGCACATAACTCATTTTTCTAATTTTTGACAATTTTGTGTTTCAGTGTCTAGTTGGTAGACAGAGTTGTGTGTCTGTGTGCTTAATAAATGTTGAATTAATAACAACAGAAAGAAACATACAATATAATATTACTAGCTCTAGTCAGCCTAGAACACCAGAACTTATTTTTCCTATCTACCTGTAATTTTGTACCTCTTAATGTACCTCTTCCCCTCCACCACCCCATACTTCCCTTCCTGTCCAGGCTTCTGGTAGCCATTATTCCACTCTCTACTTACACGAAAACCACTTCTCTTTTTCTTTTTTAGATTCCACATTTGTCTTTCTGTGCCTGGCTTACTTCACTTAACCTGATGGTCTCCAGTTTCATCCATGTTGCTGCACCACAAATAATAGAATTTCATTTTTTTAAAAAATTATTTTTTATTAGCATATTCATTGTTACAAATCATGCTTATTCTTTCTGCCCCTTATCCAATCTATCCCCTCCCCCATCCCTCTCCCCATCCCTCCTTCCCCTCCTCCTTCTCTCTCTCCCCCACCTCTAATAACCACAGATTTGTTCTCTCCATCTGATAGATTCACTGTTCCTCTGCTGGTTGATTGCCTGGATGATCTGTCCAGTACTGAGACAGGTGTGATCAAATCCTCCCCTATTATCACAAAGCAGATGTTCTTCTATTACTCTGGAGTGTGCTTTGTGGAAAGAGAGGACCTCTTCTTTCTTTTTTTCTTTTTTTGTCTCTGCTGGTGCCTCTCCTTGCGTCAATGCAGTTGAGAGTCTGGTGTGCCATCTGCACGGTGGCTGTGACGGCTGCTATGGAGACTAGCTGCACTGCAAATGACAGAATTTCATTTTTTAAAAAATAGCTGAATAGTATACCATTGTGTATATGTAACAGTTTTTTTGGATCCATTCATCCATTGATAGGCATTTAGGTTGATTCCATCTCTTGGCTATTGTGAATAGTGCCACAAAAAACATGGGAGTGCTGGTGTCTCTTCAATACATTGATTTCTTTCCCTTTGGGTATATACAGAGTAGTGGAATTGCTAGGTTATAAGGTAGTTCTATTCTTAGTTTTTTGAGGAACCTCCATACTGTTTTCCATACCGGCTGAACTAATTTACATTTCCACCAACAATGTAAGGTTTCCCTTTTTTCTGTATCCTTGCCAATTTTTGTTATTTTTTGTCTTTTTGATAATAGCCATTCCAGCTGGTGTGAGATGATATCTCATTGCGGTTTTAATTTTCATTTCTCTGATGAGCAGTGATGTTGAGCATTTTTTCATATGCCTGTTGGACATTTGTATGTCTTCTTTTTTTTCTTGTTTCTTTTCTTTTTTTCTTTTGTTGTATGTCTTCTTTTCAGAAATGTCTGTTTAGGTCTTTTGCCCATTTTTTAATTAGGTTATTCGTTTTTTTGCTGTTGAGTTGTTTGAATTCTTTGTATATCCTCAATATTAACTACTCGTCAGATGCATAGTTTGCAAACACTTTCTCCCATTCTGTAAGGTATTTCTTCACTCAGCTGATGGTTTCTTTGTTGTGCATGATCCCATTTGCCCATTTTTGCTTTTGTTGCCTGTGCTCTTATCCATAAAGTCTTTGCCCAGATCAGTGTCCTGAAGCAGTTCTCTTATGATTTGTTTTAGTTGTTTCATACTTTCCGGTCTTACATTTGAGTCTTTAATTTATTTTGAGTTGATTTTTGTATATGGTGACATATAGGGGTGTAGTTTCACTCTTCTGCATTTAGATATCCAGTTGTCCCAGCACTGTTTATTGAAGAGACTATTCTTTCCCCAGTGAACATTCTTGGTGCCTTTGTTGAGGATCAGCTGACTGTAAATATGTGGCTTTATTTCTGGGTTCTCTATTCTGTTCCATTAGTCTATGTGTCTGTTTTTATGCCAGTACCATGCTGTTTTGGTTACCATAGCTTTGTAGAATATTTGGAAGTCAGGTGGTGTGATGCCTCCATCTTTTCTCCTTTTGCTCAGGATTGCTTTAGCTATTCAGGGGCTTTTGTCATTACATATGATTTTAGGATTTTTTCTTTTTATTTCTGTGTAGAGTTCCATTGGTATTTTATTAGGGATTGCATTGAATCTGTAGTTTGCTTTTGGTAGTATGGTCATTTTTCACAATATTAATTCTTCCAACCCATGTACAAGGAATGTCTTTCCATTTCATTGTCCTCTTCAGTTTCCTTCATCAATGTTTTATAGTTTTCACTGTAGAAATCATTCACCTCCTTCATTAAATTTATTCCTAGATATTGAATTTTTTTTCCCTGTAGCTATTGTAAATAGGATTGCTTTCTTCATTTATTTTTCAGCTATTTCATTTATTGGTGTATAGAATTTTTGTATATTGATTTTCTATCCTGCAACTTTACTGAATATGTTTTTTAGTTCTAAGAGTTTTGGTGGACCTTTTAGGGTTTTCTCAATATAAGATCATGTCGTCTGCAAACAGGACAATCTGACTTTCTCCTTTTCAATTCGGATGCCTTTTATTTCTTTCTCTTGCCTGATTATTATGGCTAGGACTGAAATTTTAAAAGATATCAAACTCAAGACTTTGAAGAAATGTTTCCCGTGAAGCTTTAGGATAAGACCTCAGCATTCTGGATGATATGCATTTTCTTAATTCTGCCACTAGGTGTAGTCAGTGGGACGTGTTGAGAAACATTGTCATAAAGCTTGTAATTAAAGAACATCAGAGTAGGCGAATACGGAGCGATGGCTGTTCCTGAGGCCTTGCTCCCGGGCAGACCAGAGGCCGCGGTGCCCCCGCGGTAGACCGGACCTGGGTGGCGGCCTCCGGGGTCCAGAGGGATGGAGGTGTCTAAGACGTCCAGCAGCACCATGAAGGTGAGCTTCGTGTGCCAGCGCTGCAGCCAGCCCCTGAAACTGGACACGAGTTTCAAGATCCTGGACCGTGTCACTATCCAGGAGCTCACAGCTCCACTACTTGCCACAGCCCAGGTGAAACCAGGAGAGACCCAGGAGGAAGAGGCTAACTCAGGAGAGGAGCCATTTATTGAAACTCGCCGGGATGGTGTCTCTCGCAGATTCATTCCACCAGCCAGGATGATGTCTACAGAAAGTGCCAACAGCTTCACTCTGATTGGGGAGGCATCCGATGGTGGTACCATGGAGAACCTCAGTCGAAGACTGAAGGTCACGGGGGACCTTTCTGACACCATGTCGGGCCAGACAGCTGTGGACCACCCATTGTGTGAGGAATGCCCATATACTCTTTTAGACCAGCTGGACACTCAGCTCAACGTCACTGAAAATGAGTGTCAGAAATACAAACGCCGTTTGGAGATCTTAGAGCAAATGAATGAAGATGACAGTGAACAGCTACAGATGGAGCTAAAGGAACTGGCATTAGAGGAGGAGAGGCTGATCCAGGAGCTGGAAGATGTGGAAAAGAACCGCAAGATAGTGGCAGAAAATCTCGAGAAGGTCCAGGCTGAGGCTGAGAGACTGGATCAGGAGGAAGCTCAGTATCAGAGGGAATACAGTGAATTTAAACGACAACAGCTGGAACTGGATGATGAGCTGAAGAGTGTAGAAAACCAGATGCGTTATGCACAGATGCAGCTGGACAAGCTGAAGAAAACCAGTGTCTTTAATGCGACCTTCCACATCTGACACAGTGGACAATTTGGCACAATCAATAACTTCAGACTGGGTCGCCTGCCCAGTGTCCCTGTTGAATGGAATGAGATTAATGCTGCTTGGGGCCAGACAGTGTTGCTGCTCCATGCCCTGGCCAATAAGATGGGTCTGAAATTCCAGACGTATCGACTTGTTCTCCATGGAAATCATTCATATCTGGAGTCTCTGACAGACAAATCTAAGGAGCTGCCGTTATACTTTTCTGGGGGTTTGTGGTTTTTCTGGGACAACAAGTTTGATCATGCAATGGTGGCTTTCCTGGACTGTGTGCAGCAGTTCAAAGAAGAGGTTGAGAAAGGCGAGACACGTTTTTGTCTTCCTTACAGGATGGATGTGGACAAAGGCAAGATTGAAGACACAGGAGGCAGTGGCGGCTCCTATTCCATCAAAACCCAGTTTCACTCTGAGGAACAGGGGACAAAAGCTCTCAAGTTCATGTTGACGAATCTTAAGTGGGGTCTTGCTTGGGTATCCTCACAATTTTATAACAAAGGACTTTCTTTTTTCCTTAGGGGAATTTGTGCCTTAAAGGCTTTAAATTTTGTTTTGTTTGCAAAAGAAGTTTTAGGTTAAATTTAGGTAATATTAAACAGCACATGTTTACAATACCAAAAAAAAAAAATATCCACAAAGGCCACTTTATTTTAAAATATCATATGACAGTTTCTAGAGCTACAGCATGCCGTGTATAGCTACCAGCCCTTGTCAGTTTTGACTCTTTACCCCATGCCTTCCTTTCCTTCTCTCCCCTGAAAACAACTAATTTAAGTTTGTTGTTTTTGTTTTTTTAAACTGAGTTGAATTGAGATAGATGTGTTTTCACTGGATTTTATCTCTCTCAACTTCCTTCACTTACAATATGAAACAGAAACTTTTTTTTAAATGTGTTTTTTAATTTTTTTAATTTTTATTTTGTCAATATACAATGTAGTTGATTATGAAACTTTTGTCCCCACCGAGACGAGATGTTTGAGATGCACATTTGGATAATGTGGGAAAATGACATCTAAGCTTTCCCTGGACACCATGTGATGTGATCAGAAGCTTGAAATTTAACACTTCTCACTTGGTTCTAGTCCCGAATGCCTTCTCTGCTTTGTGTTAGAAATGTGAAATGGTGTTTGATACTGTTTGAGACATTATGGAGAGATTTAATTATTTGTAATAAAAGATTTGCTACAGTCTGATAACTGGAAAAAAATAAAGAACATCAGAGTACAAGAGAGTATAGTTGCCATAAAGCGCAGAATAGCTTGTATGATGTACTTGATGAGAGATGGGAGGGTGTGGTGGAGGAAGGATTGAAATAATGTGTAGAGAACTAGGAGTGAAGTCTGATAAACTACATTAATAGTCTTGCACAAAACTTTTCTGGGTGAACCTGTGCTTCCGATATGTAAAATAAAAATGTTTGGACAGATGAAGAGCAAAGTTCTTTCTAGCTTTTATAATCTGAGGTATTTTGAAAAAAGAAAGTTGACGAGCAACCTTCCCTGTAATTTGCAGTGCATAAATTTGACCAGCAGAAAGCAGCAAGTGCTCAAGTTTTTGACAAGTAACCTTCCAAATCT
>NW_007742106.1:14131-15389 GCF_000696425.1 Galeopterus variegatus
GAATCTTTCTTTTTATTAAAAATTTTCATTCTACATTTGTAAAACGAAGACAATATTAAAACTTTGTCGTGGCTCTGAGACATCACTCTATTTTGGATCAATTCCTACCTCTCTGGTCACTCCTTCTACATCTCTTGTGCTGGTTCCTTCTCATCTCTTTGACTTCTACCTATTGGGATACCTGTCAGGGCTCAGTCTCCATTTATCGATTTACACTCATTGCCTAGTGATCTCACCCTGTTTCCCAAATTTGCCCCCCAGCTCACACTGCTTCCTTAACTTCAGCATCACACATACACATCTGCCTAAGGGACATTGCCAATTGGAGGTCTAATAGGTCCAACTCCAAGTCCTGATTGCCACCTGCCTTCCAAAGTTGCTTTCCCTCAGCCTTCCCTGTCTCAGAAAATGTCCTTTCAAAATCTCTGGTTGCTCATGTCCTAACACGTAGAGCAGTCCTCGATTTTACTTTTCTCTCACACCTCACATCCAATATATCAGCAAATTTTATTTGTTCTACCTTTAAAATATCACTGGAATCGGACCACTTTTCACCACACCTCTCTTTGGGCCTCTTGACTATTATTAAGAATTGAGGCATGTTCTGGTCTGGTCAAGAGTATCAAATGATGTTAAAATGGGACTTTTTTGTGTGTTCGTTTTGCAAGACGTCTCAGAGGCCAAAAATGATATAATAGGTATGAAGTGGCCCTGTACAGAAACTCTTCATTTTCTCTCCTCCTACATTTTGGGGGTGTTGTTTTTATGCGGGGATTTTCAGAATAAGGAGTAAGCTAACTCTACTGAAGTTTATCAAACGTCATGAGGGCAGGGTGGGGTTGGGGAATGAACTGTGTAATCCTAGAACTATTAGAATGTAACTTCTTGGTTGTATGCAGGCTTATAAATAAGGGTCCCCATGGAGCATAAACCCTAGCAGACCTTGGTGAGTAATATAATGGATAAAGGACAGCTCAACTTGGCCATAAATCACTTGGCCAGTTACCATTAATTGTGAGAAATTTCCTGAGAAGCTTCCACCCTTTTTTCATGGAGCTTCTGTTTACTGGATTCTGGAACAATTCTTATCACCAGAGAATCCTGCCTTCAAGTTAGATGGTGTTTTAGTTAGAGTTCTTGCTGCAAGCAGTAGAAGGCAGCTCTAATAGATACGAATAAAACGGGAATTTATTAGAAATATATTGGGGGCCGGCCCGGTGGCACACTGCTACAGTGCACCACTTGGGAGTGCGGCGGC
>NW_007742106.1:16140-19024 GCF_000696425.1 Galeopterus variegatus
GAGAAAAAGACAATTTAAAAGATAAACCTCAAAGTGCACACAGAGCAGTGGGGATGATGAAGTTATTTATGCACTTTCCTCTGCAGCTTACTGAGAACAGTGAGAAGCTCCATATGAAAGAAACTTAATTTTTTTTTTTATTCTACTGAAACATGGTCAATTTTACATATCTCTGGGTTACAGAATTGAATATCAATACCTGTGCACAATATGCAGTTCTCACATCAGGAGAAAGGATCTAATAAAATAAATTTAAGACGCTTATAACAGTAAATTTATGTACAGTTCTTTTTCAGCCTGTGTTGTGCTGGACCTCAGACTGAAAAAGTGGTGTAAGAAGTTGGAAAGAGCACAAAATTAGGAGTCAAGAGATCTGGTTCTAGCCTCAGCTCTGCCACAAACTAAGTAAATGACCTGGGATGAGACATTTCTTTATGTTCACTCTGTTTCCTCCTATCAAAAGGTGTGACAGGTAATTTCTAAGGTTCTTTTTGGCATTTAGTCTCTAAGTCATTGGCATGGGGAAGGTAGGTGAGCTGCCTTCCTTGGAACTGTAGAACACGAGTGTGACCACCAGAGGGCAGAGGGCAGCTTTACTTTCCCAGTAACATAATTTTTATGCTCACATTGTCCTGTCTGCAAGAGGGTGATGTGAACTACAAATAAGTTGGACTTATCAGGCCTGGAAAGATTTCACTTTTCAAGTATAAATTTAATTTTACATTTTTGGCTAAGATGATGTTATAGAAAGTAAACAAAACAGTCCTTTCACTACTCTCACACGTTTTCTCTTGTGTATTTATATTATTCAGGAAAGGCTGGATTATACCATTTCCCCAAATCTCCCCTAGCACTGACAAATTTTTATTACTATTTCTTCCTAATGCTACATTCTCCACAAGAGCCAGATAGGTGCTCAGCTCCACAGCGTCTCTGGAGGACCCAGACTGACAGAGGCTCCATTATCTTGTATTTGCACCACATGGAGCAAATGACCTTTTCAGTTGCTGCAGGTAAAGGAGGGTGGAAAAGTGCACATGGTCTTTTCCCCTGCCTCAAACTGCAAGGAACTTACGTTGCTTCCACTCATACTTCATTGGCCAGAACTAGTTACATCTGTAAAAGGACTTGGAAATATAGGTGAGCAAATGGAACATATGGAGAGCAATAATGTATCAGCCATAACAACAAACTGTCCACATGTATACAAATAATCTCCATAGATGAATCCATATTTGCATTTATTTTTATATCATTATTTCACCTAAAATGACATGAAACATTTTTATATGTCTATGTGATTTTTATCACTTTAATAGCTGTTCCATATTCTATACACATACCATACTTTATAAGTTTACGCTCTTAATGTTGGGCATTTAGGTGGTAATTTATTATTTTTTATTATTATAACATGTAGACTTAATGAAATGACATGTCTTTACTTACATAATTTTCTTAGATTCATTCCTAGTGCCATCAGGCTTATCATTTTGGATGGTAGAAAGGAAAGGATCAGCCGTACTCTTTCCACATCACCCTTTTTGGCAGGGTGATGGATATTTCTCAGATGCCTGAGTCGGATCTGGAAGCTCAGCTGAAAGCCCATTCTCTTTCTCAAACATACCGTGTCCGCGCTTGCCTCCAGCATCCTGGTGGAGGTGACCGAGCGTAACTCTTTCTTCTGCCCTCAAAAGTCAAAAACCTTCTTCATGGTGGAAGACAGCAGCTTCAGAGGCCCGTCCCCGAACCGGACCCTCGGCTCTTACCCACTTCTGAAGCCCATAGGAGCGAATGTTACTCGATACTCTTATGTAGAGGCCAACCTCTCTGCCACAACAGCACCATTCAAAAGCCTCCCTTTCAGAACGGTAACCAAGCAGCAGCTCTAAACACAATCGAGCATTCACAAACAGCCCCGAAGCCCAAGAGTTCAAAGAGGGCTCGTGCGGGGCCCGGGTGGACCAATGGTTGCTAACTGACGTCAGCAGTGACTAGGGAGTTTGAAAGTTGGGCCTCGCCTGCTATTCATTGCCATGGCAACAGATCAGTTCTTTCCGAAGCTTAGGCCTGGCTCTGCCCACTACTTCTGTTCCATTCTGTCATCCATGTCCCCTACTCCACAAGGCAGGATCTGCTGAACTCTTTCCACATCACCCTTTTTTGGCAGGGTGATGGAACTTTCCCAGATGTCTGAGTCAGATCTAGAAGTTCAGCCGAAGGCCGATTCTCTGTCTCAAACAAACTGCGTCCCCGTTCACCTCCTGCAACCTGGTGGAGGTGCCCGAGCGTAACTCTTTCTTCTGCCCTCAAAAGTCAAAAACCTTCTTCATGGTGGAAGACAGCAGCTTCAGAGGCCCGACCCCGCACCTGGCCCCTCGGCTCTTACTCACTTCTGATGCCGATATGAGCTAATACATCTTGATACTCTTATATAGAATCCAACCTCTCTGCCATAACAGCACAACTCAGAAAGGCTCCCATTTCAAATGGCAACGAAGCAGCAGCTGTAAACACAAGTGCGCATGCGCACACAGCCCTGGCGCCCAAGAGTTCTAAGAGGGCTCGTGCGGGGCACCGGGTTGACTAATGGTTGCTGACTGACATCAGCAGTAACTAGGACTATTGAAAGTTGTTTCTCACGGGCTATTTGTTGCCAAGGCTACAGATCAGTTCTTTCCTAATAGTGGGCCTGGTTCCGCCCCCTACTTCCCATTACACTCTTGCCATCGACGTCCCCTACTCCACACTGCAGTATCTGCTGTACTCTTTCCCCATCACCCTTTTTGGCAGCGTGACAGATCTTTCCCAGATGTCTCAGTCGGATCTGGTAGCTCAGCCGAAAGCTGATTCACTTTGTCAATCACATCGTGTCCGCAGTCGA
>NW_007742106.1:22479-22837 GCF_000696425.1 Galeopterus variegatus
ATAATGTCAGGTTCCCCCAGGCTTCCATTTTCTTATCCAGGCTAAACCTACCCTCAGAGTGAGCTCTGAGGCCTGTATCTACACCTTGGTGGGAGTCAGCTCCTTTGCCCTCTGTGTTAAATGCCAGCAGCTCTCCCACTCCCCACAAAGGCCTCGGAGTGAGACCCGGGCCCTGGCCTGATGGCTCGTAACCATATGGGGCAATGTTCAGCCAGACCAAGGAAGGATCAACTGTAGTCTTGACCACCTGCCGAGGAGGAAATGTCTAGCTTCATTTCTAAACCTTGAGCAGCTGCAAGATGGTCTCTTGGAAATCCCCCTCTGTGGGGATTCAAACTCTCAGGTAGGAAAGCAATAG
>NW_007742107.1:0-376 GCF_000696425.1 Galeopterus variegatus
CTGTTCTGTGAAATGGGATAGTTTTGACACTTGCATCCTAGGACTGCTATCTGGATTAAATGAGCCAATGCATGTAAAGCATGGGGAATCATGCGTGCGCAAGCAAGGGCTTAACATGTTGGCCACTGTTGCTGACTTGAGTCTCCTGTGACCATGATTTTTTACAGCACATCCCCACCCCGTGTATGCACCTTGTGGCTAATGAATACTTCCACGGCAAGCACTCCATGGTTGAAATCCGAGACAGTTTACTGGACTTGTTTGGAGATGTGTTCTTTGTGGTTCCTGGGCTGGTCACAGCTACATATCACAGAGGTGAGTCTCTGAGCACCCTCCCCCCAGGGCCACAGCCCCTTGAGGGTGGCAGCCACAGGGA
>NW_007742107.1:5708-8753 GCF_000696425.1 Galeopterus variegatus
GGTAATTAGCATATCCATCACCATAAACATTTATCATTTTTTTGAGTAAAGAACATTTGAACTCCTCTCTTCTAGCCATTTGAAGATATATTGGACTGGCCAGTTACCTCAGTTGGTCAGAGCATGGTGCTGAAAATATACAATAAATTATTATTAGTTATAGACACCTTGCACCACTATAGAACACTAGAATTTAGTCTTCCTGTCTAGCTGTCAGTTTGTATTTATTAACCAACCTCTCTCTATTCTCTCCCTCCCTACTACCCTTCCCAGCCTCTAGTAAGCACAATTCTACTCTCTACTTCTATGAGCTCAACTTTTTTAGCTCCCACACATGAGAATATGCAGTATTTGTCTTTCTATGCCTGACATATTTTACTTAACATAATGTGGGAGGCTAATCTATGCTGCTGCTATGTTCCAGGCTCATCTATATTGTTGTGAATGACAGGATTTTATTCTTCTTTATGGCTGAGTAGTATTCCGTTGTGTATATATACACCACGTTTTCTTTGTCCATTTATCTGTTGATGGACACAGGTTGAGTTCATATCTTGGCTACTGTGAGTAGTGCTACAATATACATGGGGTGCAGATATCTTTGATGTACTGATTTCATTTCCACTGGGGGTCTTGGAACATATTGCACACAGATAAGGGAGGACTATTTTAAATGATTTGTAAGTATTTCNGACCATCCAGAAAATTCCCACCCCATAATTTTCTGGGGCCTGCTCCCCATGTTCTTTTCTCTCTGGAGATATCTTCCCGAATATCTTAGCTATAAGGAGTAGCGGAACAATCAGAAAGAGATGACTTGTGGGGACACAAATCTTTCCTTCCCTCCTTGCTTGCTTGCTTGCTTCCTTCCTTCCTTCTTTCTTTCCTTCCTTTTTTCCTCCCTTTCCTTCCCTTTCCTCCCCTTCCTCCCCTTTTAACAAATATTTATTAAGGGACTACTGTGCACCTGACACTGTTCTAGATCCTGGAGATACAGCAGTGAACAAAACAATGACCCTGCCACCATGAAACTCACATTCTAGAGAAGACTAGTAACAAAGAAGTCAATTTAGACTGTGTTAGATGATACTAAGTGCTATGGAGTAAAATAAAGCAGGACAGGGGTTAGCAGTGACAGGTTGCTGTGGGAGGTCACTGCTTAATAAGGTCAGTTAAGGTGACAGGTAAGATGAGGACTGAGAATTGACTATTGAATTTGTCAACATGGAAGTCACTGGTGGCCTTGACAAGAACTATTTTGATGAAATGATAGGGGAGTAAAAGCTTAATTAAGTGGGTTCAAGAGAAATGGGCAAAGTGGTTTCTAGACTCAATGCAATACCGATCTCAATCAAAATCTTAGCCGTGGTTTTGGAGAAATGAGCAACCTAATTCTAAAATTTATATGAAAATGCAAGGATAACCAAAAAAATCTTGAAAAAGAATAACAAAGTAGGAGGACATACAATTCACCTGATTTCAGGACTTATCACTAAGCTACAGTAATTAAGAAAGTCTGGTACTAGCTGAAAGATAGAGAAACAGAACAATAGAACAGAATGGAGAGTCCAGAAAATAGACCCACACATGCACACTTAACAAATGGACCTGGAATATCTGGAAAAAACGAACCTCAACCCCTAACTCACACCATACACACAATTACTTTGAAATGAATTGTAGATCCAAATACATAAGCTAAAATTGTACTTCAGCAAAATTAAATTTTTTTTAACTCATGAGAAGGTGCTGTTAATGATGCCAGCAAAACTGATGGGGGAAGGAACTTCAGAAGCCCATCCTACCACAAAAGCAGTGAAAAAACTGGCAAGTTATGTGAGGATGAATTTTATCAGAACTCTGGAAGCCAGTCAAGGGTTTACAGCCAGCAGGTGAACACTTAATCAGAACATAGGCCCCCGAGTCTCAGTAACAGAGCTTTGTGGCGTTCCACTTCCTCTTGCAGCATCTCCTGCTACCTATAGGAAGTGGCCTTGAGCAGCAACAACCCACATATATGGTATTGAATCCCAGTATTGGAGGGAGAAAAATCGACCTCATTCTCAAAAAGTTGTGGTTTGTCGTGACCTGTCTGGAGGATCCCTAAGTGGCTGGCTCAAAGGCTTGCCTTACTGCACCTAAGTCAGAGCTCTCCTAGGGCTGAGGCAGCTACCTGGAAGGCATCTGTCATAAACATTTAAAGGTAAATGTTTTAGTTGTTGCCACCAGGGGCAAGGGATAGCAGTTGGAGCAAGCACTAAACAAGCTGAAAAGTTTGGGAGGAAAGGCTGTGCAATGAGAATCACAGGGGAATAAGGGCTTGAAAAACTGCCACACATTCCTGAGAATCTAGAAGGCCACGTGCATGTCTAACATGGGGAGCATGCTCAGAAAAATACTCCGAGTGCCCTAGGCTGTCACATCAGAGCTGACCTTCAGGTTCTGCTCAAGCAGAAAGTGAAGGCTAAAGGGAGAAGTATAAACTGCCTTGGCGCGGTCCACGCCATGGCGGTGTCTTGAAAAGAATAGCTTGGGCTGCCCTTTCTGAGCTGGCAAGGCCCCGAAGGGAGAGCTGCTGGCAGGGCCACAGCTACCAGCACTTACTTTCATTGTAAAGATCTCTGCCTTGGCACAGTGGTGCGGCTTTCGCTTTCTCTTTGATGTTTTGGTCAGCGTGGCAGTTTCCTGAGTTTCCAAAAGATGCAGAAAATGACACACAAACAGTTGTTGTCATAAAATTAGATTATCCCACAAAAGATCCGGGAAGATTGAACAATTCCAAATTGTCCCTTTTGAGTCAATTTATTACACCAACGGATGTTTTAAAAACACCTTATGAATAGCCATGAACAATTGTTTTTACCGAAGAAATTAAACAATAGAAATCTCCATCCTCTTCCCACCATCTGGGTAAATGATTATATGAGTTATAAAATGGGCAAAGGAAAAATTTGGCACCCTCCTAGAGGACATCCTAAATATGACTTAAATTGGCAAACGTCATTTACAGGGGATGATGTTAATGGTAAGAGAATGGTTGGAATT
>NW_007742107.1:9118-13925 GCF_000696425.1 Galeopterus variegatus
AAAAGCACAACCTGATCTAAAACTAGGTAATGTTTATACACAGTTTATGGCAAAGGAAACATGAGTGGGTTTAAATATATAAAAATCTACTCGACCTTGCTTGTAACAAGACAATTGCAGACTAACGCTGGCCGAGGAATCATTTTTCATCCATCGAGGTAGGGAAGAACAACATATTTTAAACAATGTATTTGAGTAGGTGACAAAAACAGACAATTTTATACATTAAGAAAAAAAAAACTGTCCCAACATTTAAAATGTATGTACATGACAATTTTACTTTTAGGATTTTTAGACTAAATATACTTGACAAGCACAAAAATATGTGTGTACACTAAAGCATTGCTTTTACCAGCAAAAGACTGGAAGCAACATAAAGATTCATTAATAAAATACTGGAAACATAAATTATATATTTATGTGCAATGCATATTAATACGTACTTATATTTATATATTATGTGTTTATGGAACAGTAAATGGCAACTTTATAGGTGACGATATGGAACTATCTCCTAGATACAATTTCAATTAAAAAAGCAAGATGCAGAATATGTGTACAATATCCTATCAGATGTGCAGGAAGGTGTCCATGTACACCCTTGTACATGCTCCACCTGTCCCCGGGAGGAAGCTCAAGAAGCTGGTAACAACGGTTGCCCCTGAGGTGGTAACTGGGTATCTGGAGGGAGGGGAGGGAAACAAAACGGTGATGACTTGCAAGGCTTGCAAGGACCCAGCAGGAAGAGAGGTGTGAAGGGATGAATCAAACGTGAGGGAGCTGAGCCTGTGGCGCACTCGGGAGAGTGCGACTACCGCCGCGGGTTCGGATCCTATATAGGGATGGCCAGGGCGCTCACTGGCTGAGTGCGGTGAGGCCGGTCTCAAAAAGGACAAAAAAAAAAAAAAAAACGTGAGGTCCCTTGGCCTTCTGGCAAACCACTGTGAGCAGCTGGATTTTGTGACTGTGTCCTTCAGTCGGAGCCACGGAGGAGGAGAGAGTGCTGAGCCGGAAGATGACGCAATGCTGGCCTAGCTTTGCTCGCACAGGGTAAGGGAGCCTCCGGCCGCCCCCACGCAGGCCAGTTTGAGGATGGGACTCTCAGCCATGGTCCTGCTGTCACTTCCAGGAGTCCTAACGCGGGCGGCCTGCCTCTGTGGCCGGCCTACGACCTGTCCTAGCAGTACCCGAAGCTGGATTTGAACATGAGCCTCGGGTGGAAACTGAAAGAGCAGAGAGTGGCCTTTTGGACCCAAACGCTTCCCCTGCTCATGTCCACGTCTGAAGCTGTCCTCAGCCCCCTTCCTTCCTTCACCTTCCTTTCTGCGCTCTTGCCTTTCCTTCTCTCTTCTGCTCCTGAAGAAATTATCTTCATGGGATTCCGGTTTCCCTTCTCCTTCTGCAGTTTCTCCCGCAATCGTTAGCTTCATTCTGAGTGTTGCTGCTTTCTATGGGGATGTTTGTGGGAAAAGCTGCTTTTGCTTACGTTTGATGGATTTCGGGATGATCCCCAGGGAATCTTTTTTTTTTTTAATATAAAAAAATGCAATTGGTCTTGGATGGCAACAAGATTATCTCAATAATCTGTAGGAGGGCTGGTTTATTAGTTGTCATAATAATGTTGTTATCCATACGAAATAAAATCAAAATATAAAATGTGTACAGGGAACAGAACTCAATTCTGTGCTGATAACTCTCCGTTTGCCCCCAGCTTCAGAGAAGGTGATTGTATGTTCCCTAAAAGGTGAGTTTCTCAACCCACATCCAAGGGGGGCTTCATCCACACGCCAAGTATGAATGTCCTGGATATGACCAGGCTTGAGTGTGGTCTCTTCTCTGGCTCAGCGAGATATGTGGAGGAGGAAAACATGCTGGAGAGCAATGGAAACCAGACACCATCCAAGGTCAAGAACCCAGAAGGCAAACGCCAGGCAGCCAGGGTGTGGTCAGGAACACCAAGGAGGAAAGAGGCTTCCTCGATGAGATCCAGACTAATCCATCCCTCCATAAATATACATTGGGACCCTGATATGTACCAGACATATCCCCACTGGGGATATACTAGTAAACAAAAAACTGTTTGCTACACTACCAAATACTGAGAAAACAGACATTAAATAAACATTCACACAGTGAATACCTTATAACATAAATTTGTTAAGTGCTACTTAGGAAATGTAAGGTGACTCAGGAAAGTGTAACAGAGGGAACCTAGTTTAGATCGAAGTCTTAGGAGGCTCCCTCTGGAGAAATCGTCTCTATGTTAAGAAAGGATGAAATAAAGTTAGCCATATGATAGGTAGCAAGAACGTATATATGCCCTAATTCAAAGGATGCACTCTTACGCGTTATATCCATACAATCCATAGTATATCCATATAATAGGGTAATTCAGTTTTCTTTGTGATTGCTTCAAGATTACGCATGAGGTACATAGAACAGGAGGGCTTCTGAGATGCCAGTAACTTAGAGTTCATCTGGGTCAGAGATCACCAACTCAGACTGAATCTCACTCCCAGAAGTGTTTTGTTTAGCCCATACAAAGACAAAAGTGGTTTGGAATTAGTTGCCACAAAATTTTAAATTGGGTGAATTTCATATTAAAAGCCACATTTCCAGCTTTTCCAGAAAAAAGGAAGACAGAAGATCTGCAAACAATAGGGCTGCATTCCTGCATGATAATCAGGACTTCTGACAGCCCATAAAGCACCTTTGTGCAAATTAGAAGTTACTCCTTCCTCCACACCCTCTGCAGACATCTTCCAGGAAACTGGCATTGATAAATACCTATTTCTATGATGTGAACAACACCTCTGAAGTGTTACCTTCTGCAGTGCACAACCTGCACGACTGTTCTCAGCAACTCTGATGGAACAATTTGCATGAACTGAGTGGTGGCTAATCTTTACTTTTTCAAAGACATGAGCTCTCAACTTTCCACAGTCCTCACCATTCCCCTTTGTCTTGTGACTGGCCCATTTCACTCACTGATGTTACCCAATTCCTAAAGGTGTTTAAGTTTGAGCCCATGGCCTCTTCTTTTATAGGGAGCCACAGAGAGGAAAAGGGATTCACCCAAGATCACTCAGTGAATTAGCAGCAAGTCAAAACCGGGCCTTACGTCTCTTGTCTCTCCAGAGCAGGACTCTTTCTGCCATGCTGCCCACCTCCCTTGGCAGACAGTCCAAGGCTGTTGTGTTGTCTCTGACTTATGTGGTGGTGGAAGGGGCGGATCAAAATGCTTGGGCCACTTTATAGCTCTAGGAAGAGGGACCAAGCCACATGCAAGCAAGCAAGCTGTAAACTCAATAGCCTCTACAGCTGCAGAAGGCTAATTTGTACATTGATATCTGGAAAAACTAATAACTAGAAAACACCACTCATCCTCCAATAAGTTTCTAATTTTGGCAGGTGTATTACTTGGGGGAGCATATTTCCAAGGTACGCAGATATAGGACCCTCTTTTGTCTTTCTTCCTGTCCACATGTAATTAGATCTTTTATAGTGTTAAAGATTACATATAAATACTTCTTGGCATCCTTTTTTTAATTTTAATTTTAACTTTTTCATTTAATTCAGGGTATTCTATTAGGGGTATAAGTAGAAGAATCAGTTGGAGAGATTTTCTAGTATTCCATTGTCCAGGCCACTTGCCAGCCCAAGTGAAGCAGAATCTTCTTGGATGGGACCTGGAAATCTATATTTTCAGTTTCCAGGCATTCTGAGTCACACCCCTGATTAAGAACCACTGAGTCTTCATAGTGGGGCATACATATTTTCCAAGTTCCTAGAAGCTCTCTGAAAAATCGGCTTTAATATCTTTCCAGTGTGGATATGTCACAATCTCTTTGCACTTGATCTTCCCCAGAAGGCTGAGGAGCAGTGTCATAATCTCTTCAGTCATTAGTCTCATCCTGGACATTTACAGTCGTAACTTGATGAGCAACTTTGGGAATTAGTACTCTTATATTTAAATATTATTTATGGCATCCATATTTGCAGAAGATGGACTGGGTCAAAAGCTAGGCCCTTTTTAAATTGTTCTTCTTATGTTCTGCAAATTCACTTTTCTGAAGAGTCACATCACTTTAGACTTATCAGCAATGTGAGTCCATATCTTATGTCACAATCACCTCTCCTTTGCCGTCATTGCAAAAACATAAAATATTTCATCACTTTTAAATTGTAAAATAATTTGCTTTTTCCAGAAATCCTTTTCTTTATTTTTCAAACAATGTTGAACACAATTCACTAAATGAAACCAAAGCAAAACTTTAGGGATAAGCCAAACCCGTCTTCTCCTGTGAATTTCCTCGTGTCCAGCAGGAGGCAGTATTGTAATAGAGGAAAAATGCTTCCCTCTAGTCTGTGGCTTCTGTGCTGCTGGCCCTGTGATACTGTAGAACTTGAACAGAAAAGAGACCCGCTCAGAATAGTTAAGTTACAAACCAATACCACATTTCGTTGTCCTTTTTCCCTGTAACATTTGGAAAGAGGAAGAGGTACAATCCACTCCCTGAAGAGTGTGACTGGAGAGACCAAACTCACTAGCAGAACAGAGGTGGGGCCAGCAGTTCCTTTCTTGTCCAGTTTCTGTTCTTTTCCCTCAAGTCCTAGGAGCCTGCCTCTGGTGGGCATAAAGGAGCCCCTCCCCTATGGCTCCCTGTTCCTTCTCCTTCTCCCCATGGGACCTTTGTACTCTACACCTTTTGCCGAGTCTCAAAGCCCAGTTCTCCTCTCTCTCTGGCCCTGGCTTTGAGTCACCCAATTCCATCCAGTTTCCCCCTGGGCAGAGGTGAGGGAGAGA
>NW_007742107.1:14471-14942 GCF_000696425.1 Galeopterus variegatus
ATGTTGAACACAATTCACTAAATGAAACCAAAGCAAAACTTTAGGGATAAGCCAAACCCGTCTTCTCCTGTGAATTTCCTCGTGTCCAGCAGGAGGCAGTATTGTAATAGAGGAAAAATGCTTCCCTCTAGTCTGTGGCTTCTGTGCTGCTGGCCCTGTGATACTATAGAACTTGAACAGAAAAGAAACCCGCCCAGAATAGTTAAGTTACAAACCAATACCACATTNGTTCCCTGGGAAGGGAAGGGCGTGAGAGAAAAAACCCATTTGCCACTTGATTGTGTCACAGTACAAGGAGATTCATTGGTGAAGGGCTTGCTGTGGTCCATGGTGGGTTGGAGTTCAGTAGCCAAAACAGCATGGTACGGGCATAAAAACAGACACTCGGACCAGTGGAACAGAACAGAGAACCCAGAAGTCAACCCATATACCTACAGCCCACTGATCTTTGATAAAGGCACCAGGAGCATA
>NW_007742107.1:16614-17034 GCF_000696425.1 Galeopterus variegatus
CTAACTGATCACACTTGTGTAATCAGCACCCAGATAAAGAAACAGAATATTATCACCATGCCAGAAGCCATCTTGAGCTCAATTCCAGGCTCTGCCCACCACCCCCTCCCTGCCCATCAGTGTGTAGTGGTAGCCACTGTCCTTACTTCTAGTAGTATATGTGAGGGTACTTCAAAAAGTTTGTGGAAAAATAGGATTAAAAGATAATATAAATCTTTCCAGGAACTTTTTGAAGTGCCCTTATATCAGTTTTTCCAGGTTTCGTGCTTTGTATAAACAGAATCATGTACTCTTGCATCTGGCTTCTTTCTTTCAACATTGTGTTTGTGAGATTCATCTGTATGGTTGTGTGTGGTTGTAGTCTGTTCATTGTTATTGCTATATACTCATGCATTGTGTGAATATGCCATGACGTGCTGT
>NW_007742107.1:22514-24256 GCF_000696425.1 Galeopterus variegatus
TTGAACAGTGAATCAGGAGAATAATTCATCCCTACCTCTTATATTTTGCTGAGATAGCACCATACAATCTTCATAGGAGGAGAGCCTGGACTGGTGCCCAGGTTGCAAAGGCCAGCTGGCTAGGGCAAAAGGATAGCTAACGTGTGTGTGCGTGTGTGTGTGTGTGTGTGTGTGTGTGTATGTGTTGTGTAAGTGATTGGCAACAGCATTGTCTACTTAGCAAGACCACCCAGATTGTCCCATGTGGGTAGAGACAGAGGTGCTTTTTATTAGGGTGCTCTTTATGACCCATGTTTCTCTCCTGAATAAAAGTAAGAAAGGANGCAATTGTAGCACCACAGTAGGAGTTATTCCATGTTGCTGTTGATACTTGATATTTTCAGAAGGACTGGTACACTTTGATTCTTATTCATCTTTTTTTTTTTTTTTGGCAGCTGGCTGGTATGGGGAACTGAACCCTTGACCTTGGTATTACAAGGCTGTGCTCTAACCAACTGACCTCACTGGCCAATCCTGGTTCTTATTCATCACTGTCTAATTTCTTGATTGGTTTTACTGTATGCAACAATTGATTTACAGATGTACATTCCTGAAAATAAGTTATTCAGTGGGTAAAGGGGACCATTGATGGTCAGTTAGTAATGTGAGGGCAGGGAAAACCTTGTCCATCATTGTGACCACTAATTGGTGACCAGGCATTGACTTCATCAAAAGTCATTATCTCTACAGCCATTTCCTTGAGCTTCAGGAAACTCCTTTCTTCTAACACTCAGACCTCTGGATAGAAATCACATTATTGATCCCCACTGAGGACCTTCTGATATCTGTTGTGATTAGGCAGTCAGAGTCCACAGGGTCAGTCCAGTTCTAGGGCTGGCAGAGGCAGAGAGCCTGTGGGAAACTTTGGCCTGGGGGTGCATCTCAACGGGGAGCACTGCACTCCCCGTGGGCATAAGCACTTCTAAATCCAGTCTTCTGCTGTCTGCGTTTTTCATTCATATCTGCTTGGGAACATCCTCCTCCCCATGCGTTGATTCCCACTCTCTCTGCTCTAAAGCAGTTCTCATCGCTGTGACCTTACAGCTCCTGAAATGTTGTCTCCTCGCCCCCTCTGTCTGTTCATGTGGGTTTGTGCTTTGAAAACTTAATTTTACTGTCCCTTTAGAAAAATTGAGAGAGAATGGAAGTTTTCAGATCTACCTTCTTTCTTAAGAGGTAGTGAACTGATTTTTTTTCATAAATACTTAAAAACAATATTATCCCACATTTTTGACAGCTACATTGTATCGCACAGGATAAGTACTCAATAAATTATTGAACTGTTTACTATTGTTGACCATTCAGATTTTTTCTTGTATTTTACTGTTGTAAACTTAACCAAGGTGAACATCTGACACCTATGTCTTTGGGCTCCTACAGAGTTATTCCTAGAGAACAGAGTTTTAAAGTATAGGTTTTGTTATTATTTAGGTATGGCAAGGCCAACAGATCAGGAGATGACTGCCAGTGAAAAGAGAGTTTGTTACTCACAGATCCCAAGACATCACCCGGAGTGGGAGTCCACTTGGGGAAGGCACTGTGGTCATTCAGGAGGTGGTCATGGTGAAAATGTGGGCAAGAGGCTTTATTGTGGTTCCCATGGGAAGGAGGAGGTAGGGCAGGGTAAGCAGATTTAGGATTGGCCAGTTTGAGTCATTTCAGTGGGCTTGGAGCACAGGGGCTGTTCTGTCTGGTACCTGCCC
>NW_007742108.1:0-611 GCF_000696425.1 Galeopterus variegatus
GTGTGGAAACACACTTAGGAGTCAGTGGGAGAAAGTATGCAGGAGTTCGTGGGATACATGTGAGCATGTGTCAAGAGAAAAATACACAAAGAATTAAAACAGGGAGCACAGATTTTAATAATTTGGACCTTTTTCTTATATATTTTATGTCCATGATTCTATCTTAAAAACACTTTTTATTATGATATACATTACATGAAATTTGACACTTTAATGTTTTGTAAAGTTACAGATCGGTAGAATTAAATATATTCAAATTAATTTGCAACCATCACCACCATACATCTGCATAATATTTTCATGTTTCCCAATAAAATTTGTACATGCCAAACACTAAATCCCTATTTTCCTCTACCAGAAGCCCTGGCAAGCACTATTCTACTGGCTACATCTATGAATTTTTCTACCTTAGAAAACTCATATAAGTGCATTCATAACATTTTTGTTTTCTCATGACTGGCTTATTTCATGAAGCTTAATGTCCTCAAGCTTCATCTGTATGGTAGTACTTTCCAGTATTTTTCTTACTTTTTAAAGCTCAATAGTATTATTATACACATACACCATCTGTTGTCTATCCATTCATACACCGGTGGATGCTTAGGATGCTT
>NW_007742108.1:1654-3055 GCF_000696425.1 Galeopterus variegatus
ATATGTTTTGCAATTATTTTCCCCATTGTATGGGTTGTCATTTAACTCCATTAAATGTGGCATTTGATGCAGAAAAGGTTTTAATTTTATACAGTTTGTCTTATTTTTGTTGTTGTTATTTCTTGTATAATGTTGATTAAATTATTGCCAGCTCAAAGTTATGCAGTTTCTCCCCTATGCTTTTTTTAAGTGAACCTTTTAAATACACAATTGTAATTTGATATCATATCATAAAATATGAGAATATTGTTATTCATTCATTTAGACACTAAAATTCAATCTAAATTTTGACAGTCAATATTGTTAATTAAGGCACTATGTTTGGTCTCTATTGACTTTAGTGCTTCTAATATGCCAGATTCTGTTGGCTAAGCATGTGGCTAAGACCAACCCACATTTAAGGGAAATTAGTTTTTACCCCAATGGCAGGCATGAGAAAGAATTTATGGCTGCCTTCACTCTATCACAAATGTCATTGTTACAGTACCTCTTGATCAACATATATTCTCATTTCCTGTTACATTTCTTTTTTTATTCACAAATTGTTCACAAGTGTATTATTCCATTTTTGAATATTTGAGGCTTTTCTGAGTTTTTCTCTTTGATTTCTAATTTTATTTCATTTTTTTATTTTCAGAAAAAATGTGTTGCAAGATTTCTGTCTTGAGACTTGTTTTATCTCTTAGCATTTATTCTGTCTGGTTGAGTGTTCCCATAGTGATTTATAAGTATCAGTCAGGTCAGGACAGTGTCATTCACGTCTATATTCTTACTGATGTTTCATCTGGTGGTCTCATCTATTAATAAGAAAGGAGTGTAATTTGTCCAACTACAGTTGTAGTTTTTTGATAAGTTCTGTGGCTTTTTAAAAAAAACTCCTTTCAGGCTTTTCTTTTATGCACATACATATTTATAGTTATCATAATATCCTAGTTTAAGATGCATTTGTTATTATGAAAGGTCTCTATCTGGGATAATACATTTTGTGTTGAAGTTTATTTTGTCTTGTAGTAAGATCTCAACTTCAGTTTCTCATTCTTAGAGTTTGCATAGTATACTTTTTGTTTTCTGTCCTTTTACTTTTAGTCAGTGTTTTTGTATTTAAAGTGTGTCTCTATGGATAGCATATTGATGAATCTGTTTTTGTCTGTTTTTCTATTTAATCAAGTCTCACAATTTCTGCCTTTATTTAAATATTTACTCAATTTACTGTCAACTATTTATATCATTGAATTTAGAACACCAAGAAATGCCTACATCCAGAAACTTTAATGAATCCTACCAAACATTTGGAGATTTAGTTTCAATTCTTCCTAAACTCTCCAAAACCTAGAAGCAGTAAAGATACTTCCTAATTAATTTTATGAGGCCAGGGTTATCACGATAACAAATCCACACAAA
>NW_007742108.1:3975-4555 GCF_000696425.1 Galeopterus variegatus
ATTGTTTCTTTACACAATAAATGAATAGAAAAATAAAATCAATGACACAATTCTAGTTACAATACTACCAAAATTATAATACTTAGGAATAACTTGAATACGAATATGTAAATGTGAGCACTTCAAAACATGACTAGTGGTGGAACACGTAGGTATCATTATCTCTGAACCTCCTCTCCTTGGCTCTGAGGAATTTCCTTCACAGAGGGAGGAAAAGGACTGCATTCTTGGCCTTTACGTTATTACACATTTATCCCGGGTGAGATGCCCATTTGAATAGGAAAAAATATAACATACACAGAAACTGCATTTCCTTTG
This sequence comes from Galeopterus variegatus, assembly GCF_000696425.1. NCBI lineage: Eukaryota > Metazoa > Chordata > Mammalia > Dermoptera > Cynocephalidae > Galeopterus > Galeopterus variegatus. Next base: position 4,294 of record NW_007742108.1, read on the forward strand.
CTCTCACAGCACAACCATCAACACAAAAGACCAACTTCTGTGACTCAAGGTGCCAGCAATTCTGTAGCAGGCATCAACTGAGCTTCCTCTAATTCAATTCAATTCAGACACTATCGACCTGGAGATACCATTAGATCCCACAGGATGAAGGCTCAGTCCCCAAGACATCCCCTCATTTCAGATGCCAGCTGCAAGTCCAGGCCTCTGAAATTTCTGATCAAACAGCTATAAATTAGGGTTTAACACCCCCCCCCCCCTTGGG
>NW_007742108.1:4717-8075 GCF_000696425.1 Galeopterus variegatus
TCAAGGTGCCAGCAATTCTGTAGCAGGCATCAACTGAGCTTCCTCTAATTCAATTCAATTCTGACACTATCGACCTGGAGATACCATTAGATCGCACAGGATGAAGGCTCAGTCCCCAAGACATCCCCTCATTTCAGGTGCCAGCTGCACGTCCAGGCCTCTGAAATTTCTGATCAAACAGCTATAAATTAGGGTTTAACACCCCCCCCCTTGGGTTCAAGTTAGCTTGAATGGCTTAAAGAACTCAGGAAAACAAGTACTTACACTAACTGGTTTATTATAAAGAATATTACAAAGGATAGAGACAAAGGGATGCCTAGGAGGAGGTGTGTGGGATGGGGTGTTGAGCTCCCATGGCCTATCCAGACAGGTACCTTCCAGGAACCTCCACGTGTTTAACTATCTGGAAGCACTTCTAACCCTGTGCTTCTGAATGGTTATAGAAGCTTCATTATGTAGGCATAATTGAAGCATGTACAACCATGTAGAAATGTGATTCGTCCATGAGGGTAGATCTAATGCAAAGAGACTGGGTGGGGAAATCCAGAAAGAACTGTTTGTTCAGGTTCTTCTTGACCTCTCTGTGCAGCATTCTTTCCTCTCCTGCATAGGGCAGAGCCCCTCCTGAAATGGGGGTCTTATCACCTACAATCAGCTAAGGTGGGTCAGGGGACTTCCTGTCCTGGGGAGAAAAAGGAGCAGGTAAAAAGAAAAAGGCAGGAAAAGATAAGAGAGTAGCATGAATGAGGAACTGTAGATGAAAAATGATACATAAATATAATGTCTCATCATCCAAATGTGTACTACTGTCTCCATTTTTATGGACAGAAGACTGAGTTCCACAAAGAGGAAATGACAATCCATACCTTAGAGGATAGACTATCGGTCACTGATTCACCCCCACTTAACACCTGCCAATTATCATGTATTTAATAAAGCCCAGATATCACATCAATAGATCTTTAACTTAGAGCCTGGGATTCAGGGATCTGAGGAGGAGAGGCTTTAGATGATAAAGTCTGAGTCAAAATGGCTCTGGGGAGTTCAATGCTGAGTTCCCTAGATTTGTAGGATAGTCACTGAGGGGCAATTGTAGGATCAGACAAAACACAGGTATTAAAACACAGCAGAACATACATCTACGTTAGAAAAATGTAAAACCAGGGATCAGTGTTAAGAGTCAGCCCTCTCACACCCCCTACTCACTCACCCTGAGACATCATGCTTTTTTATTCTAATCTTTATTCTACACATGTCTACATCAACCTGAATAACTCGAACAGTCCCTGTTTGAGGAAGATCAGTAGTACCAGGAGCCCTGAGAAACCCTTGTGTGAGAGACTTTGCCTAGTTTCTGGCACAAACCAGGGAAGAAAATACAAAGTTCAAGTCTCCCCCCCCAAAATAATAATAATAATAATTTTAAAAGTAAAGATTTAAGAGATCGATAGATGGACAGGTGGATGGAACTCTGGAGTCTGGGCAAATAATTTTTAGAAACTGGGGTGTAAATTAGAACAAGAAATATGCAGCACACTTTCCTTATGGCCCTGGTATTTTATTCTCATATACAGTATTATTCACTAGAGCGGTGTTTTCAACTGAGTAATATAATCCATTAAAGACACAAAATTTAGTTTCCTGGGTGAGAAGAAACATTTTATACTGAATTAGGAGAGTTATATTAATTAATTGATCATTAACAAAATAAAAGAAAAAATAGACTTGATTTTTTAAATTTTTTGCATTACAATAGATTGTAAAAAAAAATACATGTGGGTTCTATAACCACAATACTTTTAACCAAGCATGAAAAAAAATTATGCTAATATTTAATATCATCAGCTGTTTTGCCCACATTCAAACTTCCCCCATTCAACCCACAATGTGTCAGACTGCCAAACCAGGGTTTACAGAAGCAGAATTTCACTTGCTGTCATGTGAGTAGAAACCAGTACTGACCACCGTGTCCTGTTCTAAGGGCAGCAGGATTCACCCACAATGAAACAAACAAAACGTCCTGCTTTGGTGTGTAAGGGACTGGAGCAGAGGCCTGTGGAAATGTCCTTTCTTCCTGCAATGATGTCATCATCAGAACAACTTGAAAAAAGATCTTTCTTATTTCTTCTGCCCATGTGCTGCTTCATCAATTCTCACCATTTTCTGCCAGGACATTTCAGACCCTGCAGGTCTCTGACACTGCTCTGAAGGCTGTGGGGTTGGGTTCTTTGTCTCTGAAGGTAAATGTGAGAATGAAAGAGGAGCCCCCAAGGGCCTCAGGAACCCTGGGGAGAGGGATGTGAGTCCCACCACTTGGTGAAGTAGAAACCTTGGTGGATCTTTTTGGGCCAGACCTGACATGACACTGTGAGCTGAGAATCCAGGCCAGGTGGCCAACACTAGCATTGGCGTCTGCAGATCGGGGTCTGTGAAAGGGGTCACTTGAGCTGTGCTTTCAGTGATTGCTTTATCAGAAGAAGGTGCTCTGCCAGGACACCAGATGCTTTTGTCTAATTGAACAAAAGCTGCTTCCTGAAGCTGAGTGAATGAACAGGGTAAAGTTTTTTTACAGACAGCGTGCAGGTGGGAGATCTGTAGTGTGAGCTCTCATTACAGTTCTGACACTGAAGGATGTGGAAATGTTATTATCCTAAATAACATTCAGTTTACCCATCTATAAGCTGTTGAGCATATTAGCAGTACTAGAGAAATGTCCTCGGAGTTGCAGAGAAGTCACTGTGGTGTGTTTACACCAATAGTTACTAAGTGGCAGTTGAATTGTTGGGTTTCTTGGCCTCTATTCAGCAAGTGAAATTTCCGTTCCCCTCTGGTACTGTGCAGCCTGCCTAGCATTCCTGGTTTGAGTTTACATTACACAGGACCTAGTTTCCCAGGACAGTGACTCCTAGGAGAGAGATTTGGGTATCAGATGCTGGTATGGTTTTCTTTGGAGTAAAGGAGGTTTATACGTTTTGAAGGAAGTAATGTTACGAATAGACATTTCACATGAAAGAACACTGTTAATGCCTGAATGCTCACTAACACCTCAGAGCAAAGGAGAAAGAGCCCAAGAAAGGGCAAGATGCTGACTTTCCATGTCCCAACTATTATTGATCTTACTGCATACAGTGAACAAGAGTTGAGTCATACTACAATTTCTGGAGATTATCAATGACTTGTTGATATTGGAATGTTTGAACCAATTTCCAGAAGGGAGAGGTGAATCTGACTGATAATGATAGACAAGAGCCTAGAAAATGTTACCGATTGGAGGTGTTGAAGATGTGGATTGGTGTCCATTGATACCCTATCACACCTGAGACAATCCATACAGAGCTCTTTAGAAACACTTCTATTT